>NC_134360.1:60674504-60909369 GCF_048569485.1 Anomaloglossus baeobatrachus | reverse complement strand
TGTAATAATGATATTACCTCACAGCCCCCCCCCCCATTATACACAGACCAGGGGGTGATGTAATAATGATATATTACCTCACAGCCCCCCCCACCCCCCATTATACACAGACCAGGGGGGATGTAATAATGATATACTACCTTACAGCTCCCCCCTCCATTATACACAGACCAGGGGTGATGTCATAATGATATATTACCTCACCCCCCCCCCATTATACACAGACCAGGGGTGATGTAATAATGATATACTACCTTACAGCCCCCCCCCCCCATTATACACAGACCAGGGGTGATGTAACAATGATATTACCTCACAGCCCCCCCCCCATTATACACAGACCAGGGGTGATGTAATAATGATATATTACCTCACAGCCCCCCCCCCCATTATACACAGACCAGGGGTGATGTAACAATGATATTACCTCACAGCCCCCCCCCCCATTATACACAGACCAGGGGTGATGTCATAATGATATATTACCTTACAGCCCCCCCCCATTATACACAGACCAGGGGTGATGTCATAATGATATATTACCTCACTGCCCCCATTATGCACAGCCGGGGATGATGTAGTAATGGTATTTTATTACCTCACAGCCCCCGCATCATTACACACAGCCGGGGCGACATGTTATAACGTTACCTCTCGCCTCTCTCTCCTCAGACTCTTTTCCGTTCGGTTCTCGCTTCCGCCGCCACCAGCGCAGACCGGAGAAGAAGACTCACACACGATTGGCTGCTCACGTCTCTTCCTGGTCGCTGATTGGTTAGTGAACTTGTCAATTACTCACGCGCTTAGAATGTTTCTTATTATGACCGTTATGTCTGACCAATCACACTGCGAAATAAGCGGAAGAGGGCGGGGCTCAGAGTGCAGTTCCCCTCGGTAGTCCATCTGTTGCTATAGTGACAACGTAACAGATCCGGCGCGCAGCCGTCATTGCCGCATCTGCTGAAAAGTGTAGAGCGTATTCAGGGCATGTGTGTGGTCACATGATGCGGCCACAGCTGGCGCGAGGGATAAGCTCTGTGAGATGATGGCAGCCTGTCTCCTCCGGCAAAATGATGGCAGCTGCATCAGGACGCGTACAGCATGTCACATCGTCCACTCTGACCACAGACATCCTCAAATAGAGGGGTCCAGACCCTCAGACATCTGCAAATAGTGGGGGCTGGACCCTCAGACATCTGCAAATAGAGGGGGCCGGACCCTCAGACATCTGCGAATAGAGGGGTCCAGACCCTCAGACATCTGCAAATAGTGGGGGCTGGACCCTCAGACATCTGCGAATAGAGGGGGCCGGACCCTCAGACATCTGCGAATAGAGGGGGCCGGACCCTCAGACATCTGCGAATAGAGGGGGCCGGACCCTCAGACATCTGCGAATAGAGGGGGCCGGACCCTCAGACATCTGCGAATAGTGAGGACTGGACCCTCAGACATCTGCAAATAGTGGGGGCCGGACCCTCAGACATCTGCAAATAGTGAGGACTGGACCCTCAGACATCTGCGAATAGTGAAGACTGGACCCTCAGATATCTGCAAATAGTGGGGGCCGGACCCTCAGACATCTGCAAATAGTGGGGGCCGGACCCTCAGACATCTGCGAATAGTGAGGGCTGGACCCTCAGACATCTGCGAATAGTGAAGACTGGACCCTCAGACATCTGCAAATAGAGGGGGTCGGACCCTCAGACATCTGCAAATAGTGGGGGCCGGACCCTCAGACATCTGCGAATAGAGGGGGCCGGACCCTCAGACATCTGCGAATAGAGGGGGCCGGACCCTCAGACATCTGCGAATAGAGGGGGCGGGATCCTCAGACATCTGCAAATAGTGGGGGCCGGACCCTCAGACATCTGCAAATAGTGGGGGCCGGACCCTCAGACATCTGCGAATAGTGAGGGCTGGACCGTCAGACATCTGCGAATAGTGGGGGCCAGACCCTCAGACATCTGCAAATAGTGGGGGCCGGACCCTCAGACATCTGCAAATAGTGAAGCCTGGACTGTTAGACATCTGCAAATAGTGGGGCCCGGACCCTTAAACAGCTGTGAAATGAGGGAGCTGAACCCTCGGACATCTGCAAATAGAGGGGGACGGACCGTCAGACATCCATCAATAGAGGAAGTCAGACATCTGTGAAGCGAGGGGGCTAGGACACTCAGACATCCACCAATAGGGAAAGAATAGGTAAAGGTGAATCCTCAGACATCCTTGAATTGGGGTGGCCGAACCCTCAGACATCTGCAAATAGAGGGGGCCAGACCATTGGATGTCTGTGAATATGAAGAGGTCGGACATCTGCGAATAGAGGGGGCTGGACCCTCAGATGTCTGCGAATAGACAGGGCCAGACCCTCAGACGTCCACAAATAGAGGGGGCCGGACCGTCAGACGTTCCTGCATAGAGGGGGACGGACTCTCAGATGTCCTCAAATAGATGGGGGCCAGACGGTAAGATGTCCACAAATCGAGAGAGCCGAACAGCCAGACATTAGCAAATTGAGGGGGCCAGATGGTTGGATGTCTACGAATAGAGGGGGCTGGACCATCAGATTTCCACGAATAGATGGGAGATGGATGGTAAGATGTCCACAATTTGAGGTGGGTCGGGCGGTTGGACTTCCCGAATCAAGGGGGGCAGTCATCTATGAATCGTGGAGGCCGCACCATCAGATTTCTGAGAATAGAGGGGGCCGGACCATCAGATGTCCGCGAAGAGAGGAGGCTGGACCATCAGACGTTCACAAATAGAGGAGGCTGGACCCCCAGACATCCTCGAACAGGGGAGTCCAGACCATCAGATGTCTGCGAATAGAAGGAGCTGGGCTCCTATCATCCAATGCATGGTCTCGGGTACGATGGGTTACCATGGCAACCGAGGTCCCACAGACGGCTACTATCTCTATACCCCTTTGAGACTCCACCAGAGACTCAGCTCCATAGACTTTTCCTGTAGTAGGGTAGTAAATAGTACAAGCGATCCCGAAAGAGACTAAAACACTAAAAAAAAAAAGTTTTAAGAAATGTACACCGAATATAAACCTATTTGCTGTCTCCACATCAATAAACGTCTGATCTATCAAAATATAGGATGAAGGAAACTGTATGGTGAATATCATAAAGAAAAAAAACTCAAAACTTAAAAAAATTTTTTGGTCCCTTCTCCTTCCTAAGAAATACAATCAAACTATCAAAACCATCATTATAAATTTAGCGTCGCCGTAATCCAACCGACTCAGAGAACCTTGTGTCCAGGTAATTTTTACCGCATAATGAACGCAGTAAGAACAAAACCAGAAACATCATCTTAGAATTACATATTTTTTCCAATTTCATCCACTTGGAATTTTTGTTTTGTGTGCTTTTTAATACGTTGTATGTATGAAATCAACGGTGTCATTAAAAACTAGTTTGTCCCACAAGAAACGAGTCCTCTCACGTGTGTCAACTGAAAAACAGAAAGCGAGGAATACAGTTATGCACAAAAAAACAAAAAAATCCCTCCTCATCAATGGGTTAAAGATCCTCATTTAGGCCTTTGTACCACTCCATGTACTGCTTGTAGGGATGAGTACTTCTACACCCTCGTACAGCCATAAGTGTGTAGGTGGGTCTAAGCTGCTGACATCCCATCTGCTAGGACCAACGTAAATGATTGAGTCTTGTCTTACACTGACAAGCAAAAGAGTAACAATGTTTAGAACTTTTGTCTTTCAGTCTCCATATCTCACCATCCACTGCAGCAGGGATGTCCAACTTATTTTCACCAAGGACCACATCACATTATGGTTGCCTTCAAAGGATGGCTTCTAATTGTAAGGACTCATGCAGATCTCCAAGCCACCCTGTAACTGCATGGACTGCAATACACAACCTAGCCATGGGCTATAAGAGAACTGTCTCTGGGTGGTGGGGCTAAAAGAGAGGACTACTCAACAGCTGTCCCTGATTAGTAAGGCTATGTGAAAGCTGTCCCTTTGTATTAGGGGTAGTAAGGCTTTAAGACCGCTGTTGCTGGGTACTAGGGCTGGGGTAGTAAGGCTATCCAAGAGCTGACTGGGTAGTAGGGCTGTATAACAGATGTCCTTGAGAAGTAGGACTATAAGAGAGCTGTACTGGGTAGTAGGGCTAAGAGTGCTCACCATAGATTGTAGGGCTATGGGCATTATCCCTGTATTGTAGGGCTAAGGGCGCTGGGCCTGTGTTGTAGGGCTAAGGGCACTGTCTCTGGGTTACAGGGCTATGGACGCTGTCCTGGGGTTGTAGGGCTAAGGGAATTGTCCCTGGGTTGCAGGGCTACGGGCGTTGTCCCTGGGTTGTAGGGCTAAGGGTGCTGTCCCTGGGTTGTAGGGCTATGTCTGCTGTCCCTGAACTCAGAGTCCAAGGTAGACTGCTCCCTATGCTTAGTATTGGCTGGATCTGCTCTAAATCAAAGATGGAACCTGCTCCCTTTGCTTTTGTTGGACACTATGCTAAGTACTTGTCACGATGACTAATGGATATTTTCCCCAAGCTAGGGGGCCCTATGCTATCCCTAATCTCATGGATACTCCTGATGGTGGAGAGGTCTTAGTTTCCTTCCTGGCCCTGCTCCTGACCAGTCCTGATCTGATTCCCCCTCCTCATAGGGAGGGACGGCACAGGAGTGTGATGCAACCCACAGATAAAGACAGACAAGGGAAAAACAAAACTCTGTCACACAGAACACACAAACACAAAGGTAAAGACAATAAGAGGTTCAAGAGGAAAAACAAGAGCAGAGAGGAAGTTACAAACCAACAAGAGTAAATTCCCTAACCGCATCAAGAAAATAGCACAAAATTTCACTAGTAAGTCTGGGACACCACACCTCACAGACCAACATAGAATAAACTATAGCTGGCATGGGTGGAAGGTTCGATCGCAGGTGCGATGTCGTAGTGTGCAAAGCCCACCTTATTACGGCTGTATTCCTTATAAGATGCAGTGGATGGTTTGAACAGTCATTTTGTGCTGACAGACTCCTTCAGTAGCCACAACTCAATGAATGTGGTGTGTGTGTTCAAATGACCTGTATGGAAGTGGTTTGGTTTGGAAGTGCGCCCAATAATGGGTGAGGATCAGGCCAGGACTGTGTAATCAAGACCAAGTGAGTGACTCTGTAGCGGGATCTAGTAACCACAATGACCCTTCCTGATATCTTTCTCCTGCAGGCAGATGATGGCCACATACCAGCTCTGGTCTCCTTGGACGCAGTTAGATGAGAACTTACAGTGGTTAAGAGGCGCGACTCCCGGACGCCATGGCAGATACCCCCGCCCCACACAATCCGTATGTGTGATGAGCAGAGAGTTCATGCAAGGGCTTAGATGTACATCACATTACAGAGGCGGATATAAGGCCATCATAGCACCTCAGCCGCTGCTCCTCCGCGGCCTCGATGTGGTCTTTGGCAGCTTCATCACTGCTCAGCCTCCCATGTGGTGCAAATCGCTACATATATCTGACAACTCAGCCTTCTCCAGAGTCATCAGCAGCAAGGAGCAGGATTCGCGGGGACAACAATGACGAGGGCCATGTGTGTAGGCAGCTGATACATGCAATGCTCCTGCTCTACACCGTCTACAAGAGGTGCACGTCTATAATACATCATTGTATGGCAGCGTAACTCACTGCTAATAAAGCTGAGAAGCAAAGACTTCTGTCCTCACGTCACAAGCTCATTACTTATAAGTCATCGCCACTAGTGATGGGCGGGCACTGCCATGCCCGGTACTCAAAACGAGCATGTCGGACACTCGCGTGGGCTCGACTCAAGTACCGAGTAGTGGAAAACTCGAGAATTTTTACAGAAATGCTTGCGTTTCCCATGGACTTTTATTACACTCGGTACTCAAGTCAAGCTCACCCGAGCGTCCCACCTGCTCGTTCCGAACACTTGAGCATGGTAGTGTGCCTCCCCTGTGCCAGCAGCCGAGCTGCTCGGATCCGGATCCGCGGTGACTCGAGGTGTCTCTGCACCCGGGGGTCGTGCAGCCACTCAAATGAAGGGGGTATTTACAGGGGATTGTGTTAGAGCTCGTGACGCCACCCGTGGTATGTGGTAATTTGGAGTACCACCGCTGCAGTTGGGAGTACCCCGGGGGTGATGGAATGGGGCAGCCAGGTGTTAGAACGCTCCACGGGTAGGGGGATGCCCCGAGACTCGGTGATGGTGACTGGGAAGTGCGGTCGGGTGTGAAGGGGTCACTTGCGTATTCACTCAGTCCATAAAGCTGACACCGACAACTGGATAAACCAAAGGTCCCGTCCCTAATGGTGCTGCCTGATGATCCGTGACTTGCCTCCTGGCACTAAGTTTACTTCTCTGTTGGTCCCGGTAGTATGGAACTTGCCGGGTCCCGCTCCCCAGTATGGCTAAGTGTGGGAGCTTGCTCTCAGAGTTCACACTTGGGATTTTCTGGACCATTTGAGTGGAAAGTCCTATCCCCCTCGTTGCGCTAGTACCCCAATTTTGGAGCGGATCGATAGTGGATCTTGAAGGCTCCGTTCTCATCGGATAAATTGTCAGGTTGCCTAAAGCTACTCCCTGACCTAGGGTCCACGTACCCCGTCATGCCTTGGTCCCAGCCCGGTGATTGTGCAAGGCCGCCGGCTGTCCTCCTCGACAGTTCTGTGCCCCTTGCCAAGATCCCCTGCGACCGGGGGTCCAGCTCCTCTAGGTGCTGACCACCGTCTGCTACCTAGATAGCTTCCTAGGAGCCTTGTTCGTGACTTCATCTCTCCTTCGCTTCCAACACACTTCTCTCTACTCCTGACCTCCCCTAACCAACCCCCCAAGTGGGCGACCCTATTCCACTCAGGCTGTCCACTGGTGTACTTGGTGGGTGTGGTGCAGAGTGTACCTAGGATTTAATTAGCTGATGTAGGCAACACCATGTAGTTGGGGACCCATAACCAAGAAGGAGGTGGATATTGCACGGGAGAGCAGATTGTGCAATACCCTGTGACGACCTGATAGGCCAGGGGCGTCACAGTAGTGCTTGCTCCTCACCACCACAGTCTAGGACAGTGATGGCGAACCTATGGCACGCGTGCCACCAGGGGCACGCTGAGCCCATTCTGGTGGCACGCGCGCTGTCGCCCGATGCTGCAGGTTTGATCTGCTAGTGCAGTCGCGCCGGCAGATCAAATCTGTGTTGGAGCGGAGGAGACATTTCTCCTCGCTCTGACACTACTCCCCCCCCAGGCTGCAGTGGGTTGCCTAGGAGACGGAGGAGCGTCAGAGAGCAGCGCCGGAGCCGTCTGCTGGCCACGTGGGAATTAAGGACCCAGCAGCGCGCAGCAGGGGAGTGTGTGCAGGTAAGTTGTGTGTTGCTTTTTTTTTTTTTTTTTTTTTTTTTTTATAACTCGTGTGCGGCAGCGCCAGCATGGGGTGGGAGAGGGGGAATGCACATGGCAGCGTGGGGTGGGAGAGGGGGAACGCACATGGCAGCGTGGGGTGGGAGAGGGGGAACGCACATGGCAGCGTGGGGTGGGAGAGGGGGAACACACATGGCAGCGTGGGGTGGGAGAGGGGGAACGCACATGCCAGCGTGGGGTGGGAGAGGGGGAACGCCCATGGCAGCGTGGGGTGGGAGAGGGGGAACGCACATGGCAGCGTGGGGTGGGAGAGGGGGAACGCACATGGCAGTGTGGTGTGGGAGAGGGGGAACGCACATGGCAGCGTGGGGTGGGAGAGGGGGAACGCACATGGCAGCGTGGGGGAATGCACATGGCAGCGTGGGGTGGGGGTGGGGGAATGCACATGGCAGGGTGGGGGAACGCACATGCCAGCGTGGGGTGGGGGTGAGGGAACGCACATGCCAGCATGGGGGGGGAACATGCATGCCAGGATGGAGGAAACATGCATGCCAGGATGGAGGAAACATACATGGCAGGATGGAGGAAACATGCATGGCAGGATGGAGGAAACATGCATGGCAGGATGGAGGAAACATGCATGCCAGGATGGAGGAAACATGCATGCCAGGATGGAGGAAACATGCATGGCAGGATGGGGAAAACATGCATGGCAGGATGGAGGAAACATGCATGGCAGGATGGAGGAAACATGCATGCCAGGATGGAGGAAACATGCATGCCAGGATGGAGGAAACATGCATGCCAGGATGGAGGAAACATGCATGCCAGGATGGAGGACACATGCATGGCAGGATGGAGGAAACATGCATGCCAGGATGGAGGAAACATGCATGCCAGGATGGGGAAAACATGCATGCCAGGATGGAGGAAACATGCCACGATAGGGTACATTTACCAGGAAGGGGTACATTTACCTGGATGGGGTAAATTAACCAGGATTGGGAACATTTACCAGGAATGGGGTACATGCCGGGATGGGGGAACATTTACAAGGATGGGCAATATGTCAGGATGGGGTACATTTACCAGCATGGGGGAACATGCCAGAATGGGTAACATTTACCATGATGGAGGACATTTACCAGGATGGGGCCGTGATGGGGACTAATATACCAGAATGTAGGAAATCTATATCAGGATGGGGGACATGTTTACCAGGAAGTGGCCGAGGAAGGGGACAGAACTACACAATGATGGGGAGGGGAGCCACTCATACGTCTTTATGGGATTTCGAGGTGTTGAGACTTTGAAATGTAGATGTGGATTACAGGGTGACATCTGATTGCATTCCAGGCTAAAATCTCTGTCTAATATGCTGCAATTTTTTTCCAGAAAGATCAATCCAACTGCTGTGTCTGGAAAGGGCAGGGGCTCAGCTTCAATGTGTGGTAAGCATGCATGAGCGTGATGCCCCCTGCTGAAGAGAAGACGGCAAAGGTAAGATTACAATCAATTCTTTATATAATAGGATTGGTTGGCACTTCGGAAAAAAAATTGGGTTTAGGGCTACAGTTTGGGCACTCGGCCTGTAAAAGGTTCGCCATGACTGGTCTAGGATATACAGAGCTGCCAGTGCCCTGTGTGCAGCCCTCTGACGGTGTCCTTGGCAGATCCTGCCAGTCTTGAACATCTAAAAGTCAGACTTGTGTCTCCAGCACATCTTACAGATCATCAGGATATGAGCTGCAGAATTTCAGGCAAATTATCTCATGAAAGTCTCTTTCCTAGGTAAAAGAAGCCAAGTCTATGATGTTCATCCTGTTGGAGTCAATGATACATTTGTTATTAGTATTTATAGACACTTATCTGACACTTAATACTGCACTGCAGACATCCAAGATAGGTATTTGAGCAGTAGGGGGATGTTCACACAACGCTTTTTTTGCAGGCAACTTTGGAGCCTTTACCCTCATAGAACTCATGTTCACTCCTATTGAAAAACGATTTTGATGTTCTCAATTTTAGACTTTCGATCACTTTTTATTAGCTTCAGATTTCACAACGCTAAGACTTTAAAACGCGTGAACTGACTGTTCTTCAGGCGTGTTCGTCAAGAGGCTGCTACGCACTTTACCAGGCAATGGAAAGGCTGCAAATTACCACAAAGAAGGCCTGGACATTTCTTGAAGGTTTTTTTTAACCATTTTTAGGTGGTTTCATCTAACAAAAAGAAAAAAAAACAAACATTTTATTCATTTCTTAAAGGGAATCTGTCAGCAGGTTTTTGCTACCTCATTTAAGAACTGCATAATGTAGGCAAAGAGACCCTGAATCCAACAATGTCTCTCTTAGATTAATGGATGCAGCCGTTCTGACAAAATTAGAATTTTTAGATTTAGTCATATAGAATAGCTTAGAGAGCTGTCCCCGCCCACACCAGGCTCTCTATTGACATTGTACATTGACAGGCAAGTGTCAATCAGAGAAAAAGGTGTCAGGTCAGACTGCTATGTGTGTGTGTGTCTTTGTAGTCCAAGCACTTATAAGAGTCCTGCTACTTAAACAAACATAGCAAATAACAGATAGGAGGGTGACAAAAAAGGCAACCCTGAATTTTCTGTGTCAACCCTTGCAGCATGCTGTTTGCAATTTATATAAGAAAAACCTGCTGTCAGATTCCCTCTACAAAAAAATAAAAATAAAAAAGTTCTAAAAACTCTCTTAAAGAACAGATTAACAAAACACTTACAGAAATGTCTTCAGAAAACATTACATATAAAAAAAAAATGCTTCATGAAAAATAAGCCAAGAAAACACCAGAAATTCTGGAAGTCGTTTCGTCAAAAAAACAACAACTTGATTTTGAATGCATGGGGAAAAAAAACATGGCGTGTACATACCTTTTGAGCAGTGAAAATGTCTGTGTAAGAATAAATAGCACGTAAGTGACACCCCTCGGAGAGTCTTTTCATGCCGTTCAATAGCCCAACTTCCTTCCTTCATCTCGTCAAGGAGTCCAAACACACGATAGAAGACTGTCACCTCTGTCTCTTGGCATTTGAGACTTGTGACATAATCAGGGCTTGAAAGCCATTGCCATGCTTACCCCTGTAGTTAAATGTTGTTTTCTTTCCTTTGGGGTGGAGAGGGTTAATGTCAGTATGCCTTGCCAGCAAGCATTCTCATTACCATCTCAGGTGTTTCCGGTTTGGACCACACCCAGTCCCTATATATACCCTCTGCTCCCACTAGAGGGTGCCGGTTATTCACTCTCATTTGGGTGCTAGTCCTGGAGTTGGAAGGAGCTGGGCTAACTCTCTTTTCAAGTTGCTGTGTAGGCTGCAGTCTTGGTGCTGACTGCAGCAATCTGTTGGTGTGTTTCTCCCTGTCTATCTTTCTTTCCCTTGTGTGTCTTTTTAGTTCAGCAGTGGGACTAGTGTTCTTTACCTATCCACTCATTAGCCAGGAATATTGTAGGGTCACTCAAGGCTTCAGGTTCCTGCTCGGTGACAGGTGAGAAACCTGTATAAGGACTGGCAAGTAGTGCAGGGCACAGTTGCAGGTAAGTGGAGGAGGTGTCCAGCTTCCCTCCAACTAGCCCTAGGGTCCACCGTTGTTAAAGTGTCCCCGGAGTACCCTCTGTTGTGTTGTGTGTTGTCTTTCGCAATATTTCCATGTCACAACCATGACAACGACTGACGACAAGATACACTGACCAAAACAAACATTTCTTCGATCATTAGAAGTGACTTCATCATCGGCAGAACAATGATCATTACTTACCGGCAGGTTGACCTTCTCGGACCACGTGTCAACACCAGAGATGTGATGCCACCCAGGACAGGACTCTGACTCTTTTATATTTTGCTTACGTCTCCTGCGCCATCATATTTTGCAGCACTTTATAGAAATTGACATCACTGCCACAGTCTAAATCCACTCTAGGTATAGGTTTGGAGAATTGGAGGAAACCAGCTTCTGATTAGTTAAATGCACAATACTGTTCCACGAACAAAAAAAAATTTAGAACATAGGTCTTGGCTTAATAGTAAGTTCTGCAAAACACACCTGATGGTCACAGACACTTTTTGAAAGACGCTGATTCCATACATGAATGTCACACATTGGGATTTATGTGATATACCAACACTAAGTAGCAAGTATTTGTGAAGTGTAACGGAAATGGTACACGATTTTCTAAATGTTTTAAAAATATGAATCTGAAAATTGTGACGTGCATTTGTCTTCAGCCCCCCAGAGTCAATACTTTGTAGGCCCACCTTTTGCTGGATATACTGCTGCAAGTCATTTGAGGGATGTCTCTATCACATTTGGAGGCTGAGATTTTTGCCCCTTCTTCTTTGCCTATGAGCTCTCCCTCAGTGAGATTGGATGGAGACGTCTGTGATCAGCAATTTTCCCCGTCTTGTCATAGATTCTCAATGGGATTTCAGTCTGGACTATGGCTGGGCCATTCAATCATATGAATATGCTTTGAACTAATTCATCCATTGTATCTCTGCAGTATGGTTAGGGGTCCTGGTATCACACTGCAGCAGGTGGGCTCTCTTGCACATTATATACATCTTTGTCACGGTGTATGAAATGATGGAACGGGGCTCCTAGGCTGGTCCTCAGACTGGAGACCATGCGATGTCCCTTATCTCAGAGGGTAGGCTTGATGGTAGCTAGGTATGAGCACCCAGCTTAACCCTGACTCCTCTCCGGGCCCTGATCTTACTCCCCCTCTCCCCCACGCTTGGAGCATGCCGGAAACACAGCAACAAAACCCCACAGAAGTGACACGAACAATGGAGAACGAAAACCTGTACACACTGCACTCAAACACAAAGGAGAGACAATATGTGTACAGGGGAATAAGGAAAAGGGAAAGAAGTAAACGCACAACAGGGAAACGTCCACATCACGCAAAATCGCAACTACAGATAACCATAAACAGGATTACCACTAAAGCGGACTTTACACGCTACGATATTGCTAGCAATTGCTAGCGATATTGTACGCAAAAGCACCTGCCCCCATCGTGCGTGCGATATCGTGTGATCGCTGCCGCAGCGATCATTATTGCTACGGCAGCGTCACACGCACTTACCTGGTCGTCGTCGTCGCTGTGACTGCTGAACAATCCCTCCCTCAAGGGGGAGGTGCGTTCGGCGTCACGGCGACGTCACCGCGACGTCACTAAGCGGCCGGCCAATCAAAGCGGAGGGACGAAGATGAGCGGGACGAACATCTCGCCCACCTCCTTCCTTCCTCATTGCAGGCGGGACGCAGGTAAGGTGATGTTCCTCGCTCCTGTGGTGTCACATACAGCGATGTGTGCTGCCGCAGGAACGGGGAACAACATCTATAAACAACCATTAACAATTTTTGGTTTTAGGACGATCTCTCCATGGTGAACGATTTTCACCACTTTGGAGGACGTTTAAGGTAAGTGTTACATGCTACGATACCGTTAATGACGCCGCATGTGCGTCACTAACGACGTGACCCCGACGATAAAACATTAACGATATCGTAGCGTGTAAATCCCCCTTAAGACTGGAATCGCTGGAGCTATGCTGAAACTATTATGGGTGCATACTGGAAGAAACCAGTGCCTTCAAGAGGAAGGAGACAGCTGCACATGGCAAATAGCAACCTGAGCTCCTAGATCCTGCTCACCAGTCTGCAGGAATTGATTTCTGCAGGGTTGCAGACCACTAAACCTGAATCAGCCAACGCCTGGCATTGGCTGAACAACTTTGAAGCATCAGGTTGCTTGTTAGACTCTGTAGTGTGAACAAAGTCCAATGTTGCCATGCCACCGAGTACGTGCAGAGCCGACCATCGCATGAAAATCTTATCATACATTATACAGTGGGGAAAAAAAGTATTTAGTCAGCCACCAATTGTGCAAGTTCTCCCACTTCAAAAGATGAGAGAGGCCTGTAAATGACATCATAGGTAGACCACAACTATCAGAGACAAACTGAGAAAACAAATCCAGAAAATCACCTGGTCTGATTTGGCAAGATTTTTTTTGCAAATGATGGTGGAAAATAAGTATTTAGTCATCTAAAAACATGCAAGATTTCTGGCTCTCACAGGCCTGTGACTTCTTCTTTAAGAGGCTCCTCTGTCCTCCACTCATTACACGTAGCAATGACACACAGCGAGTGAAATAAGCATTGAACATGTCCCTAATTTTCTAAGTAAATATATTTTTAATTTCTAAAGGTGCTACTGACATGAAATTTTTTCACCAGATGTTGGTAACAACCCATCCAATCCACACAGGCACAGAAATCAAACCATAGATGTCCATAAATTGTCATGTGTAATAATGATACATGGGAACACAGGGGAAAAGTATTAAACACATGCAGAAAGAGAGGTGAAAAAATCCATAGAAAGCCATGAAACCAGCTGAAATCTATCAGTAATTAGAAAGCAATCCTGAAACTTATTGAACCATATCAGCTGTTTCAACTGATGTCCTACGAATAAGGGGTGCTTCACACACAGCGAGATCGCTACCGAAATTGCTGCTACGTCACTGTTTTGGTGACGCAACAGTGACCTCATTAGCAATCTCGCGGTGTGTGACACTGAGCAGCGATCTGGCCCCTGCTGTGAGATCGCTGCTCGTTACACACAGCCCTGGTTCGTTTTCTTCAAAGGCGCTCTCCCGCTGTGACGCACACATCGCTGTGTGTGACAGCGAGAGAGCGACGAAATGAAGCGAGCAGGGAGCAGGAGCCGACATCTGGCAGCTGCGGTAAGCTGTAACCAAGATAAACATCGGGTAACCAAGGGAAGACCTTTCCCTGGTTACCCGATATTTACTTTTGTTACCAGCCTCCGCCGCTCTCGCTGCCAGTGCCGGATCCCTGCTCTGTGCACATGTAGCTGCAGTACACTTCAGGTAATTAACCCGATGTGTACTGTAGCTAGGAGAGCAAGGAGCCAGCGCTAAGCAGTGTGCGCGGCTCCCTGCTCTCTGCACATGTAGCTATGTTATGATCGCTGCTGCGTCGCTGTGTTTGACAGCTAAGCAGCGATCATAACAGTGACTTACAAGGTCGCTGTTACGTCACAGAAAATGGTGACGTAACAGCGATGTCGTTGTCGCTGTCGCTATGTGTGAACCCGGCCTAAGTGTCTCATGCCACACAAGAAACATCTCATGATAGGTAAAACCAGTGAGCCTAAGACCTTTGCAACCTTATTGTTGCAAAATATACTAATGGCATTAGTTATAGAATTTCTAAACTACTGCAGGCTCCTGTGAGCACTGTTGGGGCCATAATCCGGAAGTGGAAAGAACATCATTTCACCATAAACTATGTGCACCCTGCAAGATATCAAATAGAAGAGCGAAAAGAATAATTAGAAGAGTTATTCAAGAGCCAAGGACCACCTGTGAAGAGCTACAGAAAAACCTGGAATCAGCAAGTACAATTGTTTCAAAGAAAACAATAAGTAATGCACTCCCCCTCCATGGCCTGTATGCACGCTCCTGTATGCACGCTCACTATGTAAGACTCCATTACTGAACAAAAAACATTTTCAAGTATGTTTAAAGTTTGCTGAACAACTTTTAGGCAAATCTGTAAATACTGGAGAATATAGTTTGGTCAGATGAGACCAAAATTGAACTCTTTGGATGCTATAAAACACCCCATGTTTGGAGACCTTTAACCCCTTCACAGCCCAGCCTGTTTTCACCTTCATGACCAGGCCAATTTGTTCAATTCTCACCAGTGTCACTTTATAATGTAATAACCCTGAAATGCTTTAACAGGTCCCTGTGATTCTGAGACTTTTTTTGCTGACATATTGGACTTTAGGGCGATATTTTTTGCATTTATATGTGAAGCTATATCTGATGAAAATTTTGCAATTTTCTAACTTTTAGTTTTTATGCTTTTAATCCAGAGAGGTGTTACACAAAATAGCTAATAAAATATTAATTTCCCACATCTCTACTTTACATCAGCACAATTTTTGTAACGTTTTTTTTTTGTTAGGAAGTTAGAAGGGTTCAATCTTTATCATCAGTTTCTTATTTTTCCAACGAAATATACAAAATTATTTTTTTAGGGACCACATAATATTTGAAGTGACTTTGAGAGAACTAGGTGACAAACTGCTCAAAACCACATCCAAGAAGTTTAGCCCTTTGTGTTGCTTCACAGGAACTAAAGCAATGTGGAAGGAAAAAATAAAAAATGAACTTTTTCCCAGAAAAATGTTACTTTAACCCCAAATTTTGCTTTTTCACAAGGGTAACAAAAGAAAATGCACAGTACAATTTGTTGTGCAATTTCTCCTGAGTTTGCCGATACCCCATGAGTGGTGGAAATCTACTGTTTGGTTGCAAGGCAGAGCTCGAATGAGAAGGAGCACCATTTGAATTTCAGATCTCAAAATCGAGAGCGCCTGATGTGCCTAAACAGTGGAGCTCCCCCACAAGTGACCCCATTTTGAAAACTAGACCCCTCAAGAAATGTATCTAGATGTTTTGTGGCACCTGGAACCCCATGATGCTTCAAACAATTTTTTAACATTGAGCCATGAAAATGAAAAAAATACATATTTACAACAAAAATGTTGCCTTCACCCCAAATCTTTCATTTTTACAAGGACAACAGGAAACAATGCACCATACAATTTGTTGTGCAATTTCACCTGAGTACACGATACCCCATATGTGGTGGAAATCTACTGTTTGGGCACACAGCAGGGCTTAGAAGGGACGAAGTGCCATTTGAGTTTTTGAACGCAAAATTGTCTAGAATCTTTAGTGGATGCCATGCCACATTTGGAGAGCCTCTAATGTGCCTAAACCATGAACCTCCCGCACAAGAAGGGAAGGAGAGCCATAAATGAGTTCAGATTTAGTTGGAATGGGTTGCGGGTGCCATGTCACATTGACAAAGCCCTTGAGGTGCCTAAACAGTGGCGCTCCCCCAATGACTGACCCCATTTTAGAAACTAGATTCCTCAAGGAATTTATCTAGATGTTTGGTGAGCACATTGAACCCCCAGGTGCTTTACAGAATTTTATAACGTTGAGCCATGAAAATGAAAAAATACATTGTTAACCACAAAAATGTTGCTTTAACCCCAAATGTTTCATTTTCATTAGGGTAACATGAGATAATGAACCAAATAGGTTGTTGTGTAATTTCTCTTGAGTACGCCAATACCGAATATGTGGTTGAAAACTACTTTTGAGGCACAGTACAAAGTGAAGGAGGCAAGGAGTGCCATATTTAAGATCAGATTTAGTTGGAATGGTTTGTGGGTGCATTGTTTCATTGGCAGAACCCCTGAGGTGCCAAAACAGCAGAAACCCAAATCAAGTGACCCCGTTTTACAAACCACACCCATCAATGAATTCATCCAGGGGTGCAGTGAGCATATTGACTCTACAGGTGTGACACAAAATTTTATACTATTGAGCGGTGAAGAAAAATAATTACATTTTTACTACTAAAATGTTGTTTTAATTCAAAATTTCAAATTTTCACAAGGAGAATAGGTAAAAAAAGATTCCATAATATCTTACACAATTTTTCCTGAATGTGGCAATACCCCTTATGTGACTGAACAGTACTATTTGGCAACATGGCAAGCGCTCGGAAAGGAAGGAGCACCATTTGACTTTTGGAGCACAGATTTTTCTAGAATAACTTGTAGACTCCATTTGCAGAACCGCTAAGTGCAAAAAAAGCAGAAACCCCCTCAGCTGACCACTTTTTGGAAATTAGACCTGAGTGTGAATTAATCTACGGGTGAAGTGATAATTTTGTCTCTTAAATACATCCATGGAGTCAAACACAGTGAATGTTTCAAAATTATAAATTACAAATAAGCCCTTGTAGTACCCAGTACATTGTAGTGCCTGTACATTGTGCCCAGTCAGTGGAGACACACATCCTATAAATTAAGCGGACTCTCCTCACTAACACAGTGCCAAACATGTGGAAGTTAACTGTGGTTTAGACACATTGTGGTGCTCAGAAGGGAGGGTGACATATGGATTTGAGAGCACATAATTTCTTGGATTTCTTTTCGAAGGGGAGCCATAGCACTATTCCAGAGCCTTTGTGCTACCAGTAACATGGAAGCCACCTATATTTCTGTTAACAGATGACGGACCTGAGTGGGGACTCATGTAATTTTTGTGGGTTGAGGTGAATGCTATTTGTTTTAATTTGGGTACATAAACCAGTTCACATTTATCCTGTGCTCTATGCTGAGCACTTTCATCAGGGTTTCCATCTACATTTCCAAAACAGTGATTCAGGTGACACCCCCAACAGATTCATTCACTAATGCGGCAGCAGAGTTACTCTGGACTCAGTTTGTCCTTTGTTCTGCGGTGTCCATCTTTCAAAGGTGAAAAAACTGTTGTTGACCACTCTTTTGTGCACACCTAAAAACACAAGTAACAAGATGGACACTGCCGGACCACGCACCAGATGTGAGTTCCAACTGATTTCCTCTGCTTCACTACAGTAAATTTTCCATTGGAATTTTTGTCTGAATCATGTTTTTCAGATCCCTGGTGTGAGCGCTCAGTGTAGAGCACAGGATAAATGTGAGCCACGCCTTACTGAGATCTTTGGGAGGCAGAATGAACAAATCAGCAGCTGTTGAAGAATTGGCTTTATTACTATTTATTACGCCATTCACGTTACGGTATACTGTAAGTGATCAGGCAGATTTATTGCTCTGGTCAGTGCAATTGCAGTGACACTAGATTTGTATAATTTTGTAGGTTTGGTTACTATCACACTAAAAAAGCTTTTTAACAAATAAAAATTTTTTTGCATCACCGAATTTTGAAGGCTATAGTTTCTTTTATTTTTCTGCCAATGTCATATGAGGGATCATTTCTTTGCGGGATGAGTAGTAGTTTTTATTGATACCATTTTCAGCCACATATTTTTTGATTGATTTCTATTCCACTTTTTGTGAGGCAGAATCAAGAAGAAACAACAATTCAGGATTTTTTTTTCAAGCAGTTCACTGTGTTATACAAGTGATGAAACAGCTTTATTCTTTGGGTCAGTACAATTACAGTGATACCACATTTATATTGTTGTTTTTTTATGTTTAGCCTCATTTACGCCATGAAAACAATTTATTATGGCTATTGAAATTGGTGGTGACTGCACAATGGTTTTTAAAATTATTTAGTTAAATAATTAAAGCTGCATAGGATTCCTCTTGTTTTGATACACAGCCAAGATAAGCACACGGCTGGGGGCTGCAACCTGTAGCCATATGCTTTATCTGGGCTGGGTATCACAATATGAGGGGACCCTACGCCAATATATTTATTCATTTTTACACAACTATGACACAGACAGTGTGTGTGATTTCAACCAATCACAGACGATGTCACACGGGGTGGGGGCGAACCAATTACAGACATTGGGACTGCCGGTGGGCGGGAGAAACAGTGAATATGTATGAGAGTTAATGAGCAGACCCAGAAGTAGTGTTACAGCCGTGCAGGAGACTCGGTAAGTAGTAAGTATAACACTCCTGCTTTATTCCTTATTTTCTTTGTTTCTTTTCTTTTTTTTAATTACCCGGTGGTCGAATCCAAACAGTAACACGGAGTTCCCTGAGAACTCCGTGTTCGGGGTCCATGCACGGACACTAGGAATCCGGTACGAACCCCGAACTCTACTGTTTGGGTTCGCCCATCACTATTCCTTTTCCCTGTGTATTTCTCATTATTACACATTACTACATTTCTGGGCATCTATGGTTTGATTTCTTTGCCTGTGTGGATTGGATGGGTTGTTACCAACATCTGGTGAGAAATTCATGCTAATATCACCTCTAGAAATATATTTACTTAGAAAATTAGTGACATGTTGAATACTTATTTCACCCAATGTGTGTATGTGTATATATATATATATATATATATATATATATATATATATATATATATATATATTCTAAAATTGCGACAAGTCTGAATTTCAAAGAGCATATTTTTTAACCCATAACATGAAAGTAGGTTTAAAGGAGTTTTCCACCTTTGGCGACATTGTTTTTGCTTAGGTTGATGTCACACTTGCAAGTGACTCGCATTAACCTGGCATAGGAATACATGCAGCTGCATGCTCCTGTTCGGAGAGCGGCAGGCCGTGCCGGATGATGCGACTCGATTCTTACGTGAGTAACTCGCAAGTGTGACACTGGCCTTACTTAAATTAATGCAATTGAGACTAAGAAATATTTTTGCCATTGGATTTTATTAAAAATGTTGCACTGTTTCCCTTCTACAATCGCTGTATGACAATGTCCATTTCTGGCTGCAGAATAATTGACCTCCCGACTAACTGACATCTCAGTACAGAAGTGAAACAGGAATGTCGTGTCACAACAAACCTGGAACCGGGGGAACCTTCTCCAGCTCTGGGTGCTGGGAAGTCTCCTGTTCCTCATTCAGTTCACTATCACTCCTAACATCCCCTGTGTGATCACTCCTCACTTCCTCAGCAGCAAAAAATAAAACTGAGAGCTGAACATAAACAGAGCTGCGTCAGGAGTATATTACAAGATGTACCGTGGCATGCCAAAGTTTGGGCACCCCTGGTCAGAATTACTGTTATTGTGAACAGTTAAGCAAGTTGAAGATGAGGCGATATCTAAAAGGCATAAAGTTAAAGATGACACATTTCCTTTGTAATATATATATATATATATATATATATATATATATATACATATACAGTACAGACCAAAACTTTGGACACACCTTCTCATCTCTAGAACAACTGTTAAGAGGAGACTTTGTGCAGCAGGCCTTCATGGTAAAATAGCTGCTAGGAAACCACTGCTAAGGACAGGCAACAAGCAGGAGAGACTTATTTGGGCTAAAGAACACAAGGAATGGACATTAGATCAGTGGAAATCTGTGCTTTCGTCTGATGAGGCCAAATTTGAGATCTTTGGATCCAACCACCATGTTTTTGTAGAAAAGGTGAACGGATGGACGCTACATGGCTGGTTCCCACCGTGAAGCATGGAGGAGGAGGTGTGATAGTGTGGGGGGGCTTTGCTGGTGACACTGTTGGGGATTTATTCAAAATTGAAGGCATACTAAACCAGCATGGCTACCACAGCATCTTGCAGCGGCGTGCTATTCCATCCGGTTTGCGTTTAGTTGCACTATCATTTATTTTTCAACAGGACAATGACCCCAAACACACCTCCAGGCTGTTCAAGGGCTATTTGACTAAGAAGGAGAGTGATGCGGTGCTACGCCAGATGACCTGGCCTCCACAATCACTAGACCTGAACCCAATCGAGATGGTTTGTGGTGAACTGGACCGCAGAGTGAAGGCAAAAGGGCCAACAAGTGCTAAGCATCTCTGGGAACTCCTTCAAGACTGTTGGAAGACCATTTCCGGTGACTACCTCTTGAAGCTCATCAAGAGAATGCCAAGAGTGTGCAAAGCAGTAATCAAAGCCAAAGGTGGCTACTTTGAAGAACCTAGAATATAAGACATATTTTCAGTTGTTTCACAGTTTTTTAAGTATTTCTTTCCACATGTTTTAATTAATAGTTTTGATGCCTTCAATGTGAATCTATAATTTTCAGAGTCCTGAAAATAAAAAAAACTCTTAGAATGAGAAGGTGTGTCCAAACTTTTGGTCTGTACTGTATATATTTTCATCTTTCACATTTCAAAGGAAAATGGGCCGCTGCAAACATTTGGGCTGGGCACTCTTGGAGATTTGTGTGCTCAGATAACTTTGACCAAGGTTTCAGACCTTAATTAACTTGTTATGGTTATGATTTGTTCACAATCATCGTTAGGAAAGACCAGATTATGCAAATTTCACAGCCTGATAAAATCTCAGCCTCCTCTTCTTCTAAGCAGCTGCCTTGAACTCTGAAAATGAAAATGCCGAAGGCCCACAAAGCAGAAGAAGGCTATAAGAAGATAACAAAGCGTTTTCAAGTTGCCCTTTTCTCAGTTCTAAATACAATTAAGAATTGGCAATTACCATGAACAGTGGAGGTCATGATAAGGTCAGGAAGACTAAGCAAAATTTCTGTCAGAGCTATTCGTGGGATTGCTAGAGAGGCAAATCAGAACCCCGCCTGACTGCAAAAGACCTTCAGGAAGATTTAGCAGGCTCTGGAGTTGTGGAACATTGTTCCACTGTTCAGAGACACCAGCACAAATATGGCCTTCATGGTCTGAGTCGTCAGAAGAAAACTTCTCCTGTGTCCTCACCAGAAAATCCAGGGTCAGTAGTATACAAAGAAACACCTAAACAAGCCTGATGCTTTTTGGAAACAAGTCCTGTGGACTGATGAGGTTAAAATAGAACTTTTTGGCCACAATGATCACAGGTATGTGTGGAGAAAAAAGGGCACAGAATTTCAGGAAAAGAATATCTTGTCAACCATTAAGCATGGGGGTAGATTAATCATGCTTTGGGGTTGTATTGCACCCAAGGGCATGGGAAACATTTCACGGATAGAGGGAAGAACGGATTAAATGAAATTTCAACAAATTCTTGATGCAAACATAACACCATCTGTAAAAAAGCTGAAGTTGGAGTAAAGAGGAGAAAAGAGGAGAAATGGCTTCTGCAAATGGATAATAATCCTCCACATGTCAAAATCCACCATAGAGGACCTCAAAAGGCGCAAGCTGAAGGTTTTACAATGGTCCCTCACAGTCACCTGATCTGACCATCATTGAAAATCTGTGGCTAGACCTCAAGAGAGCAGTGCATGCAAGACGCGCCAGGAATCTCACAGAACTGTAGTGAATGAAAATCCCTCAAACAAGAATTAAAAGACCCTTGACTGCTACAAAAAGTGTTTACAAGCCGTGGTACTTGCCAATAGGGGGGGCTACTAGGTACTAACCATAGAGGGTGCCCAAACTTTTGCAATGGCTCATTTTCCTTTTTTGCTAATTTTAAAATATCTGGACCAGTTACGGAGCTTTAGAAAAAATTCATATACATAAAACATAACTTTTAATTCATACAAGGAATAAAAGTGAACTGAAATTCACTAGTGAGAATTAAAACCAGAGGTGCCAATAGTCCAATCATTCGGACCATATCAGGCTGAGGGCACAGTTAATAGGCCCAGAAGTACGGTCTGTCTCAGCTTACTCCAGGCAAGGTGAGTTAGAATCACTCAAACCTTCTAACAAACCAGTCAGCTGAGAAAGAAATAGGTGCACACAGAAAAAATTCCAATCAAAGCCCCCTTTAGGGAGGGGGAGGGGTTTCACCAGTGTGTCACAGGCAGTTATACTGGTACCTAAGTAAAGCCATAAAAGGATCCCACGTCATATGGGAACGGTCTTACCAGGTCCCGGAATTAATATCAGGCATACAAATAGGGTACCGGCTCTTGAGGGGGGCTGTCAACCAGCACATCAAATCCCATACATGCCAGGAAACCCGTATCAGGCATATGGATGGATCTTCCCACTCCCAACGTTTCACAAACAGATCATCAGGGGAGTCCAAGTGGGATGTCAAAACGGGCTGTTGCTAAGTGTCATCATAACGCAACAGTCCATGAATGCCCAGGTCACTAAGAAGAAATATAGAAATAAACAAGGGGTAAGCCCTGGAAACTACCTGCCAGGCCGTAGTCATCAAGCCCCATGGTTCAAAAGACTCACCGCACTATGGCGTATATCCAGACCTATTTCGAAGTTGCCGCGCTCGGCGCCCAGACGGACGCTCCATATATAGCCCAGCGCATGCGCAGTAAGGTCAGAATTATCATGACGCGTACTCCCAGAAGACCGCTGGACCGGAAGTACCGCGTCATCCACAGCCGCGTCACAAAGAGAAACACAGCAACCACTGCCTGGTGTCGTCATATCCAGGTGAGTGGAACGCAAGCTACCCTCCCACAGAGATGCATATGGCGTCACCATAGCAATATGGACGCCACTTGTGATAGCCGCAAAGTACATTATAGATATCGGCCATGGAGGTACAAGGCCTCAAAATGCCGGTATTAATCAGTATAGTCATCGGTCAGGCAGTTTTATCAGAGGGGGCCTAGGCATATGTGGCCACCAGGGTGTTTGACAGAAAACATATATATATATTATTGTTCTAATTAAAAAGGGAATTGAAACGGGATTTTTTGCACAGAGGGCACCGAGGGGACCATAGGGCTAAGCAATACAGCCACAACGATGTTCAGCAGACAAAACATCATTTACGCGGTACGCAGTCAGAAGCAACATCCCAGGAAGTGATCAAAAGGGCAATACAGAGGGAGTCTAGAAAGTTATAATAGAGTAAACAATGCAGCGGGGGTGGGGTTTAGTTTATCTAAGGTGCACACTGCGGACTGTCCCTTATAGAGAGGTATCCCTACCTAACATGTGGGGGTCAGCACCCTACCAGTCCTGCGCTTATGGTGCCCCCACTCGGGCGTCGGCTGACCCTTCTAACAAGTACCCTACTTCTAAGGTGCTCCTAAAAAAGGGGTAAAGGAAAGGGATTCATTTAATCCCGCCGGAGCCATGGTGTCCAGGCTAAAAATCCAGAAGCATTTCTTCTGGAGGATGACCTTATCCCAGTTCCCACCACGCAGTGGGGGATGAATTAAGTCAATGCCCATTATTTTAAAGCTTCCCAGGTCGCCATTATGGAAAGCATTAAAATGTCTCGCCACTGGTGTGTCGTTTTTCTTGATGATGTCATTCTTGTGTTCCCCCACTCTACGTCTCAGCTCCCTGATAGTCTTGCCCACGTACAATTTGCCACAGCCACAACTAACCCTATACACCACCCCTTTTGACTTATAGGTTATAAGTGACCTCACGGAGAATGTTTTGTTGCCCTTGGAGTTTTTGAATTCTTTCCCTTCCTCCAGACTGCATGTCGATTTGTACGCTCTGCTGAACATCGTTGTGGCTGTATTGCTTAGCCCTATGGTCCCCTCGGTGCCCTCTCTGTGCAAAAAATCCCATTTCAATTCCCTTCTTAATTAGAGCAATAATATATATATATATATATATATATATATATATATGTTTTCTGTCAAACACCCTGGTGGCCAAATATGCCTAGGCCCCCTCTGATAAAACTGCCTGACCGATGACTATACTGATTAATACCGGCATTTTGAGGCCTAGTACCTCCATGCCCGATATCTATAATGTACTTTGCGGCTATCACAAGTGGCGTCCATATTGCTATGGTGACGCCATATGCATCTCTGTGGGAGGGTAGCTTGCGTTCCACTCACCTGGATATGACGACACCAGGCAGTGGTTGCTGTGTTTCTCTTTGTGACGCGGATGTGGATGACGCGGTACTTCCGGTCCAGCGGTCTTCTGGGAGTACGCGTCATGATAATTCTGACCTTACTGCGCATGCGCTGGGCTATATATGGAGCGTCCGTCTAGGCGCCGAGCGCGGCAACTTCGAAATAGGTCTGGATATACGCCATAGTGCGGTGAGTCTTTTGAACCATGGGGCTTGATGACTACGGCCTGGCAGGTAGTTTCCAGGGCTTACCCCTTGTTTATTTCTATATTTCTTCTTAGTGACCTGGGCATTCATGGACTGTTGTGTTATGATGACACTTAGCAACAGCCCGTTTTGACATCCCACTTGGACTCCCCTGATGATCTGTTTGTGAAACTTTGGGAGTGGGAAGATCCATCCATATGCCTGATACGGGTTTCCTGGCATGTATGGGATTTGATGTGCTGGTTGACAACCCCCCCTCAAGAGCCGGTACCCTGTTTGTATGCCTGATATTAATTCCTGGACCTGGTAAGACCGTTCCCATATGACGTGGGATCCTTTTATGGCTTTACTTAGGTACCAGTATAACTGCCTGTGACACACTGGTGAAACCCCTCCCCCTCCCTAAAGGGGGCTTTGATTGGAATTTTTTCTGTGTGTGCACCTATTTCTTAGCTGACTGGTTTGTTAGAAGGTTTGAGTGTTCTAACTCACCTTGCCTGGAGTAAGCTGAGACAGACCGTACGTCTGGGCCTATTAACTGTGCCCTCAGCCTGATATGGTCCGAATGATTGGACTATTGGCACCTCTGGTTTTCATTCTCACTAGTGAATTTCAGTTCACTTTTATTCCTTGTATGAATTAAAAGTTATGTTTTATGTATATGAATTTTTTCTAAAGCTCCGTAACTGGTCCAGCTAATTTGTTGTGATTACTGTGGACTACCTCTGGTATTTTGCTATATTACTAATTTTAAAATATAAAAGAGGAGAACTTGCAGTATAATCCATAATAAGTATTGTATGTGCACAGTCACTGCAGTGAAACTATGCAGAAGAGCTTATGGGGTGGTGGTCTTTTCCTGTACAGCAGTTTTAGGATATTTTGAGCACCGTACTTTTGGTTTTAAAGGTCTGTGGTAGCTGATTCAAGGTCATGTGAGATCTCTGACTGTATTTAGCCGCAGCGTGGTTATCACTTCTGCTTTGCTGCACTGGGCCTGGGGCTATGATCAGGGGTCGGGTGGTCCCTGACATTTGCTGGATGTGATCACCTTTATGCACTTTCAGCCCAGAGAAGCTGCTGCAGGATTCGGCTAGAGACAATGTGTATCACCATGGCCCCTCACTTCCATTATCACCAGTAATATCAGCCCCATCACTACTATAATTATAATCATCATTAACCCTATCATTATTACTGCTATCACCATCTTGCGAGCTCAGGACTCACTACCTCCTTCTGCAGAAGGAACTTAAATGGATCCAGGATGACAGAACTTGTCCTTCTTGTGTGTGTGGACCATATTGATGGCAGTTTTTTGAAAATGTGACATTGTAACAAAAGGCGGAAACTCCCGGGCCCTGGTGTGAAATCTCTACTCCAGTCACCTCCAGAGCTGCGCACATAAGTCTGTTGTTATGCACCAATACAAGTATGTGACTCGCCCACCCCAGGGCTATGGGACACCCGGTGCCGGGCCGGACTAGTCCGGTGGTGGTCAGTGGTGGCTGGGCCCGGCTCCGTGGCCCTGGTGGGTGTCAGTAGAATATGTGGCTGATGACTTTAAGTTTGTGTTCGTGACGCCACCTGTGGTATGCGGCTATTAAGCCGCCGCTGCTGTGTAAGGCCTCCGGGGTGATGAAGTGGCAGCAATGATGGTACTGCTCCCCACAGGTGGAGCGGTGCCCCGGGACACAGTTGGTGCTTGTGGGGGGTACAGGGCGGTATCTCTCTTTAATGGGATGATGATCACCCGTGGGGATTTGATGTTTAACCCCTTTCACCTGCCCAAAATCTAGGGGGTGTTTGCTGAAGACCCGCTCGTACTCCTGTACCACCCGGTAAACCCCATGCTTTTGGTGCGAGGGGGTGGAGTCGGTGCCTACATGTAATTTTTGGCACCAGTCTTCCAGCTGCCCCTTGGAGCCATTGTCTTCCGCCTGGTCGGACGGGATCAAGGGTTCCACTGCTTTGATGGTATTGTTGCTGACAGTGTACAGTTTTGCTACAGTGGCGTACCGGGGCAATTTGGCCTCCTCCTCCCCACAATTCAAGACACGGACGGGCACTCTCCCCTTGCGGACGTCCGCTACCCCTCTGGCTACCAGGACTCCAGGCCTACTGTCTGAATACACCGGTTCTACCAAGGCATGGTAATCCTGACCCTTGAGGCCTATTGCTGCCCAACACCATATCAACATTTCACTTCTTGGGGGTATTGCAATGGGGAGGGGGTCACTTACCCTCACACTGCCAATTTCTCCTCCGGCCAGCTCTACTTGCTGCCTCCTCATCAGGGCTCTGATCTCCCTCTGTAGGACACGCTGCTGCCCGGAGCTGGCAGTTTCAGACGCCTGTTGCAACAAAATTATCACTTCGGCAATACAATTTTCTATCACATTTGTACCAATGGTTAGCAGTGGGTCAGATTCTTTGCGATCAATATCTACAATTATCATCCCCTGACATGGCAATTCTACCCGCCCCACTTTAATGGTTACTTCTTTATACCCAATTTGAGGTAAGGGCTGACCATTACTGGCCACAATTGTTAAATCATCATCTGGGCCATGGTCAATGTCTGAATCAGCCCAATATCTTTTGTACAGTTTGTGGGGGATGGTTGTTACCTGGGACCCCGTATCCAGGAGGGCATTCAAAGGGATCCCATCCAGCACAATGGGAAGGACCGGTCGTCCTCCCACATACTTGCTGCGGCTGGAGGTTGAGCCGGGCTTCCTTACACCTGGGGGTTGGCTCCTGGCCCCAGGCTCAGCCCATTTAAAGGACAGTATCTTGCAATGTGGCCCGCCTGACTGCAGCGGCGGCAGATCGGTTGTCCTGTTGAATCATACCGGTCTGTGTCTCTGCCTCGGGTCGGCGGAATCCTCCTCTGTCGCATCCATGGGACGTCATCTGGGCTGGAGGCCAACTTGATTCTTGCAGGCGATGGGGTCACTTGTAGAGACTGCACGGTCTTGGCAAGGGCAGCTACAGTCTTGGTCAGCTCCTGGACCTGCTGTCTGAGCTCTGCAGCGGGATCCTTATCCAAGGACTGCGCCTCAGCCCCCGCAGCAGCTCGTGTTGCATGCACCACCCCGGGGTACGTGATAGCAAGAGGCCGGAGGGGTACTGGGTCATTCGGTGTAGATTCTCTCAGTACCCTGATGGCCTGGTCCTTAAACTTTGCAAAGTCCAGAGCAGGGTTCTGCAGGACCAGGATACGCAGCTGGGTCCTGTGGGCATCTGACAGGAGCCCCTCTATGAACTGCTCGGTTAGGAGTTTGTCTCCTTCACGCACACTCTCTGGGTCCACCTGTTTAACTGCTTTCAGGGCCTCTTGCAGGTTTAAGGCATAGTCCCTTATGCTGTCTGTGGCCCGCTGCTTGCACCCAAAGAATCTCATCTTTATCTCTGCTGCGGTTCGGGTGTCAAAAGTACTCTTTAGCTTGGCCAGTATCTGGGCTGCTGTCCCTTTATCTGTATCAGGCCAGGACTTCGCTTCACGCTGGGCTGCGCCGGCTAGCTGCCCCATTAATATGCCCACCTTCTGGCTCTCAGTCAGCGGATACACCCGGAATAAGCTGTGCAGGCTTTCTCTGAAGTCACTCAAGGTATGGGACTCCCCGGAGTACTGCGGCAGCCATTCTGCTCCCGGTATGTACGGCATGGTGATCGGCATTACCGGCGCTACAGTGGGGGCTGGGGCGACGGCGACTGGGACTGCTTCGGCCGGTGCTGCGGCGCCTTGGGCGATGGCAGCCACCTGCTCTCCCTCTGAGTCGGACATCTTCCTCCCCCTTAGTGAACCTTACCAGGCTCCGTTCACTTTTCAAATTTTCTTCTGGGTCGCGCGGGGTTAACAGCGCTCTGCTCTGATGGCGCGCTCCCTTCGCGCTCTTTGTCAGGCACGCCCCCCTTCTTCCTGCGCTCGGCGCGGCTAATGGCGGCGGCAATTTACAACCAGTACACAGTCTTTTAAGCACAATTCCTGCAGGCGCACAGTACCCGGTGGGACCGGGCACGAAATCCTGTTCGTGACGCCAAAAGTTGACTCGCCCACCCCAGGGCTATGGGACACCCGGTGCCGGGCCGGACTAGTCCGGTGGTGGTCAGTGGTGGCTGGGCCCGGCTCCGTGGCCCTGGTGGGTGTCAGTAGAATATGTGGCTGATGACTTTAAGTTTGTGTTCGTGACGCCACCTGTGGTATGCGGCTATTAAGCCGCCGCTGCTGTGTAAGGCCTCCAGGGTGATGAAGTGGCAGCAATGATGGTACTGCTCCCCACAGGTGGAGCGGTGCCCCGGGACACAGTTGGTGCTTGTGGAAGTCTATGGTGTTGTGTGACTAGCACGGTGCAGGGCCGACAAGCAATGAAAGAAACAGGCACAAACAGTAGTCTCTTTACCTTCTCCTCTTTTACTCGGCAGAAGTTTAGTCCAGGGAGACCGTCACAGATGGTAAAGATGGTCCGGCCGGCCTGGAAGTGCCTGGGGTGATCTTTGGCCAGTTGAGTATGAGGCCTACTCCTTAATCTTTCTTTGCTGTTTAGGACACTGCACTTTGGGTTAGCAATTGCCCTCTTGCTGCTGGGACCGGTGGTTCGTCCCTTTTTCTGTGTGGTAGACTGCGCAGGCCTCTCTGGTGCTTCACTGCTGGAGTCCACACCAGGCCCTTGGGATGCAGCTGTACCCTCAGTTTGCTTCTGGGCCAGGGGCTTGCAGCTCCCCTGCCCTCCGGATTCAGCCACCAGGGATGGATTTTATGCCCTGGCAACCACAGACTCCGATGTCCGAGTCTCCTCTGTGCCTCTCTGCACCTCTTGCTTCACTGGGCCAAGCTATTCCAGCTCTAGGCCCCAGTTCCACAAGGCAGCACTACTCTTCGTCTGTCCTCTTTCACTCCTGTCTCCAGACTAACCACCACTTCCTCCCTTCAGCCAGACTTAAAGGGGTGGTTCACCCATTTTTTTTATTTTCTGTATGAGCTATACTTACCTTTCTAGGCGTCTTCTCCATTGCCTTCTGTTTCCAGTTCTGGCACTGAGCGGCGCTATCCTGCACGCTCAGTGCCAGTCACATGACCCCCTGGAGCTGTGGCCGCCGGCATCCTCTGACGTCCCGGCATTTCCGGGCTCTCAAACAAGACGGGTACGTCACAGGATGCCGGCGCCACTCAGATTGAGTGACAGGGCTGTGGGCGGTGACTACCGCACGTCACAGCTCAGCATCGAGGGGAGGATCCGGAGGACGTCACTGTGGAGCCGGCGTCCTGCAGAGAGGCTGAGACACGGGGCGCCAGGGTGCAGTACAGGGGGGGTCTTTAGCTGAATCCCCCCCTGCACGTAAGTATGTGCTCACACTGTCCACCCGCCCGCTCTGCTGCGATGTCAGGAGAGCGGCCGGTGTCGGGCAGTGTGATCATCTGCTCCTCCCAGCAGCAGGACACTGACAGGCATGTCACCGCTGTGCTCTGCCATCTGTCCTGCTGCATGGGACCAACTGTCTGCACTCTGTCACCTGCACCACAAGTCACAGAGTGGAGACAGTTGGTGACAGAGCACCTCTGCCCCCCCCCCCTGTTCTTTCCCCACTCTCTTCTCTCCCCCCACTCTTCTCCCCCTCCCCTCTTCCCCCTCTTCTCTGCCCCCCTCTTATCCCTCTCTCCCCTCTTATCCCTCTCTCCCCTCCCCTCTCTTTTCCCTCGCTCTCTTCCCCCCTCGCTCTCTTTTCCTCCCCCCTGCGCTCTCTTTTCCTCCCCCCTCGCTCTTTTTTCCTCACCCCTCGCTCTTTTCCTCCCCCCTCGCTCTCTTTTCCTCCCCCCTCGCTCTCTTTTCCTCCCCCCTGCGCTCTCTTTTCCTCCCCCCTGCGCTCTCTTTTCCTCCCCCCTGCGCTCTCTTTTCCTCCCCCCTCGCTCTCTTTTCCTCCCCCCTCGCTCTCTTTTCCTCCCCCCTCGCTCTCTTTTCCTCCCCCCTCGCTCTCTTTTCCTCCCCCCTCGCTCTCTTCTCCCCCCCGCTCGCTCTCTTTTCCCCCCCGCTCGCTCTCTTTTCCCCCCCGCTCGCTCTCTTTTCCCCCCCCGCTCGCTTTTCCTCCCCCCTGCGCTCTCTTTTCCTCCCCCCTGCGCTCTCTTTTCCTCCCCCCTGCGCTCTCTTTTCCTCCCCCCTGCGCTCTCTTTTTTTCCTCCCGCGCTCTTTTTTTCCTCCCGCGCTCTTTTTTCCTCCCGCGCTCTCTTTTTTTCCTCCCCCCTCGCTCTCTTTTTTTCCTCCCCCCTCGCTCTCTTTTCCCCCCCCTCGCTCTCTTTTCCTCCCCCCTCGCTCTCTTTTCCTCCCCCCTCGCTCTCTTTTCCTCCCCCCTCGCTCTCTTTTCCTCCCCCCTCGCTCTCTTCTCCCCCCCGCTCGCTCTCTTTTCCCCCCCCGCTCGCTCTCTTTCCCCCCCCGCTCGCTCTCTTCCCCCCCCCGCTCGCTTTCTTTTCCTCCCCCCCTCGCTCGCTCTCTTTTCCCTCGCTCTCTCCTGGCATGGTCAGTACAGAAATCTCTCCATCGTGGAGGGGTGAGAGGGAGTAATAAACATGGAGTCCCTACTGTGTCTGTGTATTTATTTCTAATAAAGTATTTTTCTCTGTGTGGTCTTTTTTTTTTTTAACCCTTTATTGGAGATTCTTAATGGCCAGGTCAACCTTGGCCTGACATTTAGAATCTCGGGCTTTATACCAGCGGGTAAAACATAGCTGGTATTAACCCCTTATTACCCAGCGTGCCACCTGCCACCAGGGCCACTGGAAGAGTTGGATACAGCGCCAGAAGATGGCGCTTCTATAAAAGCGCCATTTTCTGGGGCGGCTGTGGACTGCAATTCGCAGCGGGGGGCCCAGAAAGTTTGGGCACCCTTCACTGCGGATTCCAATCCCCAGCTGCCTAGTTGTACCTGGCTGGACTCAAAAATTCGGCGAAGCCCATGTCATTTTTTTTTTTAATTATTTCATGAAATTCATGAAATAAAAAAAAAAAAAGGGCTTCTCTATATTTTTGGTTCCCAGCCGGGTACAACTAGGCAGCTGGGGGTTGGGGGCAGCCCGTAGCTGCCTGCTGTACCTGGCTAGCATACAAAAATATGGCGAAGCCCACGTCATTTTCTTAAAAACGTTTTCAGGGAAAAACCTTTATAAAAAAAAATGCTTCCCTGCATTTCTATTGCCAGTGAAAGTAACACCAAGCAGCGGGGGCTAGCAGCCAGTAGCTGCTTTGGTTACCCTTAGCAACAGAAAATGCAGCGGGAGCCCACAAAAAATGTGATTTTTTTTATTTTTTATTTTTAATTAATTTTTTTTTAAAAAAAACGGCATGGGCTTCGCCCATCGAGCACCAGAGCATTTTACTGCTCAATTCATCCCAAGTAATCAGATGACTCCAGTGTCGGCCGATTACTTGTTCTGTGTCCCCCTGCATCCATCGCAGCGTGTACGGGCTGTGAGGTCAGCGGAGTGGAGACAGTGACATGCTCTGCTCTGACACATAGTGTGCTGCATGTCACTATCTTTCTCCACTCTGGCACTTGTAGTGCAGGTGACCGGATGCTGCATGTCACGTTTTTGCCGCGATTTGGTGCCTTTTTTGCTGCGTTTTTGCTCACTGCGTTTTTAATCAGTGCACAATGCCATTAAAGATTGTTGATGAAAAAAATAAAAAAGGTCTGATGTCATTTCCTTATTCAAAATGTTCATTGTATGCAGGAGAGCAGACAGCAGCTGCAGAACTACAAGGCTCAGCATCCTCCATCCAGGACTGTATGCAGTTTTTTACCCAAAAAGAAAAAAAAAATGACGTGGGCTTCGCCATATTTTTGTATGCTAGCCGGGTACAGCAGGCAGGTACGGGCTGCCCCCAACCCCCAGCTGCCTAGTTGTACTCGGCTGGGAACCAAAAATATAGAGAAGCCCTTTTTTTTTTTTAATTATTTCATGAATTTCATGAAATAATTTTAAAAAAAAATGACGTGAGCTTCGCCTAATTTTGGTGTCCAGCCGGGTACAACTAGGCAGCTGGGGATTGGAATCCACAGTGAAGGGTGCCCATGCTTTCTGGGCACCCCCACTGCGAATTGCAGTCCGCAGCCACCCCAGAAAATGGCGCTTTCATAGAAGCGCCATCTTCTGGCGCTGTATCCAACTCTTCCAGCTGCCCTGATGCCGGGTGGCTAGCCGGGTAATAATGGAGTTAGGACTAGCTGTATATTATCAGCTAGCCCTAAGCCCGAAATTCATGGTGTCACGCCAATATTAGACATGGCCACCATGAATTTCTAGTAATGATAAAAAAAAAAAAAAAACACAACACACAGAAAAATATTTTTATTAGAAATAAAACACAACACAATTAGTGACTCCATCTTTATTGAAATAAACCCCCCTCCGCAGTAATCCTGGGTCAGGGTCCCGCGCCGTCCAATCCGGATCCAATATCATCTGATCGGTTTGCTGGAAGGAAGGCAAAGCGATCAGATGATGTGTCAGGATAAAGGATGTGAATCACATCATACATCAGCTGATTGTATAAAAGCCGATTATACAATCAGCAGATGCATCAGTGCAAAAAAAAAAAAAATAAATAAATACTCACGTCTGTGCTGATTACCGGCAGCTCCTGGAGCGGAGTCTGATCCTGGCCCATCACTGCAGGAGCTGCCGGTAATCAGCTGATGAAGTCCCCTGACGGCAGGATCAGCTGATAGCCGGCCGGGCAAGAAAAAGCCGGCGAGACTACGATCAGCTGATGCGTCAGGTGACTGCATCAGGTGATCCACGGCCAGGTCCTGCAAGCTTCGTGCATGCACCGGGGAGACTGCACACAGCCGAAGCGGCGGGACCGAGACAGGGGCTGGAAGCAGGCATGGCACCCGGACCCTGCAGACAGGTGAGTATGACATACACACTCACATACACACTCACTCACACACTGTATATATACACATACACACTGTATATACGCACACACACTGTATATACACACACACTGTATATACGCACACACACACTGTATATACACGCGCACACACTTTCTTCCCCTGGCTGTGCAGAGCTGCTGTATCTGTGATTTCTCTGAGTGCACATCCACTGGGAAGAGGCAGGGAGGAGGGTTTGGGTGGGGCAGAGTGGGTGTATTAGACACAATGGGTGTGTTAGATAAGCCAGACACCGCCCTAGAGCCACAAAGAATTCTGGGACTTGTAGGAACTGAACACAGGAAGTCAGAGGAGAGATTAACCCCATCAGAGCTGGAGCCAGCAATGAGCATGTGCTGCTAGTGCACAATGAAAGGTAATTTTGCTGAAAAAACATAATAGATGTGTTGAGGGGCACATATTAGCAGGATTTATCAGAAAAAAAAAATCAGTTTTGGTAACTGGACAACTTCTTTAAGGAATGCTCCCTGAAGTTCCAGGTTCAGAGCTCCCCCTGCTGGCCGGAGGGAGAACTGTGTTGGGTGTTAACTTACTGGCCAATAGATCTCCCAATTACCTCCAGGCTCAGCATTAACCCTTTGGGAGGGCAATGCTGTTGTGGCGACCAGGTCCTGGGGCGCCACATATGCACCATATAAGTATGATGCATTGAATTAGGCCAGAATTGGGCCGGAAGTGACCGGAAGGTAACAGCATACATAGTCACTGTAAACAATGTTTGTGTTTCTATTCACTCTCACCCCTATAATACTTCACTTTTTACTGCCCCCTCTGATCCCTAAAGCCAGTAATGAACTATTCATCTCTCCCTCCATCCTCCCCACCCATCTCACCTTCCCCTCAGATATTTTCCTCCACATTTCACCCAGTGTCTCCAGACGCACACGTCCATCTCATGGCCTCTCCTGCTCCCACCTACTAACACTCTCACTGCTTCTCCTCACTGCTGGGGCTATTGCTTCAAATCCTAGTCCTCCTCACCACATCCCTATTGTCACTTCAAACCCTCATCCACAATCTAACACAAATTTCCGCAACCTCGCTAACCTCATACCCATTCACCCAGCCCCCGCTCCTCCAGTCCCACTAACAGGAGCTCTATGGAACGCTCGCTCTGTCTGCAACAAACTATCCTATATTCATGATCTGTTCATCACTAATAAACTCTCCTTCCTCGCCATCACAGAAACCTGGCTCACCCCCTCTGACACAGCCTCTCCTGCTGCACTTTCATATGGCGGTCTCCAACTCTCTCACAGCCCCAGCAACAAGCATGGTGGAGGAGTTGGTTTGCTCCTGTCCGACCAATCCTCCTTTACACCAATTCCACTACCACCCTCTGTTATTCTCCCATCTTTTGAGGTGCACTCCGTACGCATCTATGCCCCCTGCAAACTTCAACTGGCTGTCATTTACCGCCCTCCAGGGCCAGCCACTGCCTTTTTTGATAATTTCACCACCTGGCTACTACACTTTCTTTCCACCGACATCCCCACCATCATCATGGGTGATTTCAATATCCCCATTGACACTTCCCACTCATCTGTCTCCAAACTTCTAACACTCGCTTCCTCCTTCAGCCTCACCCAATGGTCTTCTGCAGCTACTCACAAAGATGGCCACACGCTGGACCTCATCTTCACTCGCCTCTGTTCCCTATCTAACCTCTCTAACTCGCCTCTCCCCCTGTCCGACCACAACCTACTCACATTCTCTTCCCTCTCTTCTCCAAGTATGCAACCCCCCCTCCACAAATTCTCACACCCTCGCAGAAATATCAAACACATTGATTTACACGCCCTTTCTCAGTCCCTTCTCCCCCTCACTGACATTGCATTTCTACATGATGCAGATGCTGCTGCAAATTTATACAACACTACAATCTCTGCAGCTCTCGAATCAGCCGCTCCCCTCACACACACCAAAACCCGCACAATCAACAGGCAACCCTGGCACACGAGGCAGACTAAAGAACTTAGACGGGCTTCCAGAATTGCTGAGCGCAGATGGAAGAGGTCTCATTCCACTGAGCACTTCATTGCATATAAAGAGTCCCTGACCACTTTCAAGTCCACACTCACTGCTGCAAAACAAACCTACTTCTCATCCCTCATATCTTCTTTCTCTCACAACCCTAAACAGCTATTCAACACTTTCAATTCTCTCCTCCGTCCTCCGGCACCACCTCCCTCTCCTCTCATCTCAGCTGAAGACTTTGCCTCTTTCTTCAAGCAGAAGATTGACAACATCAGAGCAAGCTTTGGCCCACAATCACCACAGCCCCTCATCATAGCTACTCATCCCTCTTCCTCCAAATCCAGCTTCTCCACCATGACAGAAAACAATCTTTCCACTCTACTCTCAAGATCACATCTAACCACCTGTGCACTGGACCCGCTCCCATCGCACCTCATCCCCAACATCACCGCAGTCCTCATTCCAGCCCTAACCCATCTCTTCAACCTATCACTAGCAAGTGGTGTATTCCCTTCATGCTTTAAACATGCCTCTATTACACCCATCCTCAAAAAGCCCTCCCTTGACCCATCCTCTGTGTCAAACTATCGCCCCATATCCCTTCTCCCCTACGCCTCAAAACTACTGGAACAGCATGTCCATCTTGAATTGTCCTCATACCTCTCCTCCTGCTCCCTCTTTGACCGGCTTCAATCTGGCTTCCGACCACATCATTCTACCGAAACTGCCCTAACCAAAGTCACCAATGATCCACTAACCGCCAAAGCCAAGCGACACTACTCTATCCTCCTCCTCCTGGACCTGTCCTCTGCCTTCGACACAGTAGACCATTCCCTCCTACTACAGATTCTCTCATCTCTGGGCATCACAGACTTGGCCCTATCTTGGATCTCCTCATACCTAACCGACCGAACTTTCAGCGTCTCCCATTCTCACACCATTTCCTCATCTCGCCCCCTTCTGTCGGTGTCCCTCAAGGCTCAGTTCTTGGACCCCTGCTGTTCTCCATCTACACCTTCGGCTTGGGACAGCTCATAGAGTCCCACGGCCTCCAGTATCATCTCTATGCCGATGACACACAGATCTACCTCTCTGGACCTGACATTACCTCTCTACTAACCAAAATCCCACAATGTTTGTCTGCTATTTCATCCTTCTTCTCTGCACGATTCCTAAAACTTAACATGGACAAAACAGAGTTTATTGTCTTTCCTCCTCCTCACTCATCTCCTCCAACAAGCCTTTACATCAAACTTGATGGCTGCTCACTCACCCCAGTCTCACAAGATCGTTGCCTTGGAGTGACCCTCGACTCTGCTCTATCCTTCAAGCCACACATCCAAGCCCTCTTCAACTCATGCCGATTACAACTCAAAAATATCTCCCGGATCCGTGCTTTTCTTAACCAAGAATCTGCAAAAACATTAGTGCATGCCCTCATCATCTCCCGCCTCGACTACTGCAACCTCCTGCTCTCTGGCCTCCCTTCCAACACTCTTGCACCCCTCCAATCTATCCTAAACTCTGCAGCCCGCTTAATCCACCTCTCCCCTCGCTACTCCCCAGCCTCGCCACTCTGCCAATCCCTTCACTGGCTTCCCATCGCCCAACGACTCCAGTTCAAAACATTAACCATGACATACAAAGCCATCCACAACCTGTCTCCTCCTTACATCTGTGACCTACTCTCCCAGTACCTACTTGCACGCAACCTTAGATCCTCACAAGATCTCCTTCTCTGCTCCTCTCTTATCTCCTCTTCCCACAATCGTGTACAGGATTTCTCCCGTGCATCCCCCATACTCTGGAACGCTCTACCTCAGCAGCACATCAGACTCTCCACTACCGTGGAAAGCTTCAAGAGGAACCTCAAGACCCACCTCTTCCAACAAGCCTACAACCTACAATAGCCCTCAGCCCAGTAGACCACTGCGCAACCAGCTCTGTCCTCACCTATTGTACCATCACCCATTCCCTGTAGACTGTGAGCCCTCGCGGGCAGGGTCTTCTCTCCTCCTATACCAGTCTGTCTTGTACTGTTAATGATTGTTGTACGTATACCCTCTTTCACTTGTAAAGCGCCATGCAATAAATGGTGCTATAATAATAAATAATAATAATATCATGTCTGACACTCCAGTCATCTCCAGACCTGAAGTCACTATTCTGCTGTTACATCGTATCTTATACTCCAGTCACCTCCAGAGCTGCAGTCACTAATCTGCTGTTACATCATACCTTAAACTCCAGTCATCTCCAGAGCTGCAGTCACTATTCTGCTGTTACATTGTACCTTATACTTAAGTCACCTCCAGAGCTGCAGTCACTATTCATCTATTATATCATATCTTATGCTCCAGCCACCTCCAGAGCTGCAGTTACTATTCTACTGTTACATCATGTCTTGTACTTAAGTCACCTCCAGAGCTGCAGTCACTATTCTGCTATTACATTATGTCTTATATTCCAGTTGCTTCCAGAGCTGCAGTCACTATTCTTCTATCATGTCTTATGCTGCAGCCACCTCCAGAGCTGCAGTCACTATTCTTCTGTTATATCATGTCTTATACTTCAGTCACCTCCAGAGCTGCAGTCACTATTCTGCTGTTACATCGTGTCTTATACATCAGTAACCCCCAGAGCTGTGGTCACTATTCTGCTGTTACACCATGCTTTTACTCTTCCATACAAGTCTATATGTGATCTCACAGCTCACCTCCTCTCTGCACAATGACCTCTGCACAGAGCAGTCCCGTTACACTCTCTCATAGACTTCTATATGTACTGTTACCAGCTCTCCTCCTCCTCCTCCCTGCAAAATGTCCTCTGCATAGAGCAGGCCAATACCATTCTCTCACAGAAATCTATATTTAATGTCACAGCTCACCTCCTTCTCCACCCTGCACAACGTCCTCTCTATAGAGCAGGCCAATAACACTCTCCTATAGAAGTCTATATGTACTGCTACCAGCTCTCCTCCTTCTCCCTGCACAATGGCCTCTGCACAGATCACAGAGCATGCCCACAATACTCCCCCTTAGCAGTTGCTGAGAGATTTCCAGACACAAGGTTTCATGGCCCAGTAGTTTGGATGTTGTTAATGGCCTACGCTTAGCGTGCTGCCTAGGGAAAGCCTGGATTCCTGTGCCGACAGGTCCATGTTTCATTATACGGTATGTCAGATATATCACCTGAATCCATTAGATGTGTAGGTGACAATGTTCCCCTGCATATATCTGGCCTGTAGCAAGGTTAGAGGGGAATCAGTGCCTCATCAGGATAGAACGGGGCCTCCATCTTAGGACTTCCCCACTACATATGATAGATCATGACTTCACAATGTATACACTCAATATTCAACATATATATCATGACATCACGGTGTATACGCTCAAAAGAAGATATCTATCACATCATAGTGTATAAACACTATAGATGATACAAAAGTATTTACACCCCATGTCGTTTTCCACATTTGTTCACGCTACACCCAGAAATGTAAATGTATTTTATTGTGATTTTATGTGATACACCAACACAAAGTAGCAAGTATTTGTGAAGTAAAAGGATATGGTACGCAGTTTTCTAAATATTTGAAAAATATAAATCTGAAAATTGTGATGTGCATTTGTATTCAGCCCCCCTGAGTCAATACTTTGTAGGATCACCTTTCACTGCAAATACTGCTGCAGGTTTTTTGAGGTATTTCTCTGCCAGCTTTGCACATGTAGAGGTGACATTTTTGCTCCTCTTTTGCACATGAGCTCTCGCTCAGTGAGATTGGATGGAGACGTCTGTGATCAGCAATGTACAAGTAGTTTTATGCTTTGATCTAAACCATCCATTGCAGCTCTGGCAGATGTTTAGGGTCGTTGTCCTGCTGATAGGTGAACCTAAGCCAAGTCTCAAGTCTTTTGCAGGTTTTCCTCCAGGATTGTCCTGCATTTAGCTCCATCCATTTTCCCCATCAATTCTGACCAGCTTCCCGGTCCCTGCTGAAGAAAAGCCTCCCCACAGCAGCATGTTGCCTCCACCATGCATGACGGTGTGGATTGTGTTTTCAGGGTGATGTCAGGGGACTGTATATACCATGATTTCACGGTGTATACGTTCTATAGACAAAATATATAGTGACTTCACGGTGTATACACTGTAATGGTACTTTGTTACTATTGATACTACTGTGTCACTTTGCCGCTGGTTCTGTTGACTTCACATCTTCAATATGTTCTCCCGAAATTTTATGCAGAAATACAGCTGAGAGGGGGCAAATACTTTTTCCGCTCTCTGATGGTTTATGGGATGTCAGTGGCTGGAGACAGCTGATGTCAAGAGAGTGCACAGGTCCAACCACTCCATGGCTCATGACTGTCACGTTCAGTGAAGACCCCCCCAGGAATGTTCCCACTTTCACGGGGACAAAGTCTGGGACCGGACTCAAGGAATAAGCATAGAGCTGCACAGGAAAGCAAACAGTCCAGTCAGGGCAATCAGCAGTAAGCCGGCTGTCTTCACCATGATGCAGACGCCAAATGTCTTCAAGTTCTGAGCAACATCTGAGAAAGGAAGATCAAGAGAGAGAATAACTGCAGTTAATGGTTATATTACACTGTACTGGTCAAACTGGAGGTGTGCTGGTCATACTTAAGTGCACTGGTTATACTAGAGATGAACCATCATATTAGAGCTGTACTGGTCAAACTTAAGCCCGCTTTACACGCTGCAATGTATCTTACAATGTGTCGGCGGGGTCACATCGTAAGTGACGCACATCCGGCATCGTAAGGTACATTGCAGGGTGTCACAGGTACGTGCGATTGCGATTGAACGGTAAAACGTTCATCGCATACACATCGTACCTTTCTCTAGAATTGCACATCAGATTGTTCATCGTACCCGGGGTAGCACACATCGCAGTGTGTGACACCCCGGGAACGATGAACAGATCTTACCCGCGTCCTGCGGCTCCCGGCCAGCAATGCGGAAGGAAGGAGGTGGGCGGGATGTTTAAGTCCCGCTCATCTCCGCCCCTCCGTTTCTATTGGCCGGCTGCCGCGTAACGTCGATGTGACGCCGAACGTTCCTCCCACTCCAGTAAGTGGACGTTCGCCGCCAACATCGAGGTCGTATGGAAGGTAAGTACGTGTGACGGGGGTTAATTGTTTGTGCGGCACGTTCAACAAATAGAACGTGCCACACATACGATGGGGGTGTTGCAAATCGCATACGAAATCGTATGCGAAATTGCAACGTGTAAAGCAGGCTTTAAAGTTCACTGGTCATACTGGAGCTGTACTGTTCATAATGGAGATGCACTGGTCATATTGTAGCTGTACTGGACATACTGGAGGTTAACTGGTCATATTGGACATGTTCAGGTCATAATACTGGTTATATGAGGGTGGAATTTTTTTGCGGTATAATGATTATACTGGAGTACACTAGTTATACTTGGGAACACTAGTTATACTAGGGAGCACTGGTTATACTGGAGTGTACCGGATATACTGGGAAACACTGGTTATTTTGGGGATGACTAGTTTTGCTGTAGAGCACTGGTTATACTGTGATAGACTGATTATTCTGAGGAGCACTGGTTATACTGAGGATCACTAGTTATATTGGGGAACCCTGGCGATATTGGAGTGCACTGGTTAATCTGGTGAGCACTGGTTATACTGTGGAGCACTGGCTTTACTGGGATACACTGGTTATACTGGGGAGCACTATTTATATTAGGGAGCACTGGTTATACTGGGGTGCACTAGTTATACTGAGGTGTACTGCTAATTCTGGCGAGCACTGGTTATACCGTGGAGTACTGGCTTTACTGGGATGCACTGGTTATACTTGGGAGCACTATTCTATGGAGCACTGGTTATATTGGGATGCACTAGTTAAATGGAGTTTAACCGCTTGGACGAGGGTACTACCGATGTATTGGGTATTGGGTTCTATTTCGAACCACATTTTGGTCAGATGCTATCAACACCTTTGGAGGAACTAGGTCTTCACATTATATCTATTCCCCTGCCCTTAAGGGATCAGTCACTTTGGACGTGTGTCCTGACAACAAGCCAATCACATGATATTCAGTACTGTCATTTCTTGGGAAAAACATCAGCAATTGTTCAGTTTTCCTGCAGTGCCTCTGTGTAAGAGTGGTGGCAATGGTTATTGTGTTCCTGCCCCTGAAGCCACCAATCACATTATTGTCTTGCCATGTACTGTAGTATGAATAATGTCTTGTGTCTTTGTGGTAACAGAGAGCAGGAGACAGAAGGCAAGATAGCTTGCTCCTCGAAAGTGGCGGAAGACGTAGGAATCGGATAGCCTTCTAACTAAAAGCCGATCTTTGAACGGAGTAGGCCCTAACTATAGGGGTCAGAGGACAGAACCCTAGACACAAGGCCCCTTAAACTATGGGGTCTTCTACTGGAGCAGGACTTTAGTAGCCACGCCCCATGACTTTAAGGTACCGGGTTAACTTTAACTAGTGTGTGAACGTAGTCAACCAACTGAGTGGTTTCCCGCAGGATTGTACAAAGCTTTTCTCCAGTTATGATGGAACCCTTGAGGAGATTGAGTATTAGAAATCATTCAGTCCTGGCCAGCCAATATCAGCAGTAGTATGCTGCCTGCAGGGGTTTCCAGCCCAAACAGCCGAAGTCCACTCACCCAGCCAGGACCAGGTATTTCATGTAGCATGCCAGGGCATACGGAGTCAATCCCTCGCTCTCGACTACCACCCCACGCCGTGCTACATCTGCATGGTAAAAGAAGCATTGCTCATGGTCCAAAGAAGTGACTGATGGGTAATGCATGAAAATGCTGGGTCCATTAGCGACATGCTATTTATTCTGGAGACCTATTTCGGGAACCCCATCACAATCCCCCTGATGGCGTGTATGAACATTTTCTAACTCAGAAAACCCCTGTAAACAGGCGGTAAAGGTTTGATTTTATGCCCATCACTCACCTGTCACATTCAGCAGCGTCCCGTTTCCAAATGCAGAGATTTCTTTTCCATGCTGAAAAGTAACTTGACAGATATATTTCCCAGAATGTGAGGGATCCACGTTGTGTAGGGTGAGGTAGGCAGTTCTGGCTCTGATGAATTCAGCCGCATCCGCTTTGGACATCCGGTCAGAGAAATCCTTATTACTATCAGAAACCTCTTGCCCCATCTTTACCAGGTTTCGGTACCACTTGTAGGATCCAATAGTCGCTTCTTCCACTCCAGACACGTTGTAGGTGCATGGTAAGAAGACATCACTACCGGTAGTGGCATGGACCTCCGGGATCTGGAACACCTCGATCTCCAGAGAGAGGAATCCTGGTGCAGAAATTACACCAGGAGATATTAGATCATAGATACAAGACATCACTATTAATATTAACATGGACCTCAGTGATCTGAAAAACTGCTCTCCTGGGAGAAGGATCCCCACAACATGTGATTAAAGGAGCAATCAAACTAGCAGAAATTAAAGGGTGCTTTACACGCTGCGACATCGCTAGAGATCTCGTTAGCGATGTGACACACCAGATCGCACATACAATTTGCCAAGATCGCACATAGGTCATTTTGTAGCGTCGGTCACATGTGCGATCTGGCGTGTTACATTGCTAACAAGACCGCTAGCGATGTCGCAGTGTGTAAAGCACCCTTTACTCATGCTAGCCTGTCTATGAATCAGCACACAGCAGGTTAACACCTGAGTCTGCCTGTGTTGATCCCAGACACTAGAGAAACCATCGTACAGAGTGTCAGAATTTGCAATCTGAACAGAGCCCAATGCCACCATGGCAGTCGGCGAAGTGTGTGCAAAACTCTGTGTGACATCTCCTACTATTTAATCTTCTCCTCCTCTTTCTGCATCTTCCGCTTCTTTATTGTCTCCTCCTACTTCATGATCTCTCCCTCCTCCATCATCCTCTCCTCCTTCTCCTACTTCATCATCTCTTATTCCTACTTTTTCTTCTACTCTTTCTGCAAAATCTCCTCCTCCTACTTCATGTCCTTTTACTACATCATTTCCTTCTCTTTCTGCATCATCTCCTCCTCCTACTTCAACATCTCCTCCTGCTGCTTTATCATCTCTTTCTCTTAATGCATCATCTCCTCAGACTTTATCATCTCATCCTCCTACTTTATCATCTCCTCCTACTTCATAGTTTCCTCCTGCACCATTGCCTCCTCTTACTTCTTCTCTTCCTGCTACTTTATCTCCTCTCACTAAATCATCTCCTCCTTGTATTGCATCATCTCCTCCTCCTACGTTATCATCTCTTCTCACTTCATCATCTCTTCATCCTACTTTATCATCTCCTCTTTCTCCTACTTTATCATCTCCTTCTACTTTATCATCTCCTCCTTGTACTCCATAATCTCCTCCTCCTATTTCATTATCTCCTACTACTTTATCATCTCCACCTACTTAATCATCTCATACTCTTTACTTTCATCTTATTTTCCTACTGTCATCTTATTTTCCTACTTTATCATCTCCTCCTCTTCATCATCTCCTCCTCCTCCTAATATATCATCTCCTATTACAACGTCATAATCTCCTCCTCTAATTACTTTATCTCTTCCTCTTACTGCATCAGATCCTTCTCCTACTTTATCATCTTCTCCTCTTACTTCATAATCTCCTCCTGCCACTGCATCGTCCCCTTCTTTTATTTTACCATCTCCTCATTCTACTTTGTCATTTCCTCCTTCATATCCTTTTACTTCATGATCCCCTCCTCCTATATCATATCCTCCTCCTCCTACTGCATCATCTCCTTCTATTTTATCATCTCTTCTTCATCATTCCTACATTATCATCTCCTCCTCTTACTGCATCATCTCCTCCATTTTCTATTTTATCATGTCCTCATTTACTGCATCATCTCATCCACTTACTTCAGTTTAATCCTCTTATTTTATCATGTCCTTGTCCTACTTTATCATCTTCACTTCCTCCTGTACTTTATCATCTTCTCTTATTTCATGATCTCCTACTCCTACTGCATTCTTTCCTCCCCTTACTTCATTATCTTATCCTCCTACTTTATCATATCCTCCTCCTCCTAATTTATCATCCCCTCCTCATCCTACTTTATCATATCCTACTCCTACTACTACTTTATCATCTCATCCTCCTACTTTATCATATCCTCCTCCTACTTTATCATATCGTACTCCTGCTACTACTTTGTCATCTCCTCCTCCTCCTACTTTATCATCTCCTCCTCATCCTACTTTATCATATCCTCCTCCTCCTACTACTTTATCATATCGTACTCCTGCTACTACTTTGTCATCTCCTCCTCCTCCTCCTCCTACTTTATCATATCCTCCTCCTCCTACTACTTTATCATATCGTACTCCTGCTACTACTTTATCATATCGTACTCCTGCTACTACTTTGTCATCTCCTCCTCCTCCTACTTTATCATCTCCTCCTCCTCCTACTTTATCATCTCCTCCTCCTTCATTATGATATCTTCCTCTCGCTTTTATCATCTCCTACTAATGCATTATCTCCTTCTCTTAGTGCATCATCTCCTTTTCTTCTTACGGCACCATCCTCGGAGTGTCCTCTGCACCATCTCCTCCTTCATCATTCTATCCTTCCGCACGATTTTCTTCTCTTCTCTTACTGCATCATCACCTCTCATACTGCATTATCTCCTCATATGATATTATCTCCTCCTCTTGTTGTAACGTTCTCTTTCTGCATCAAAATGTACCTCCAATTATAACAGAGCTTTCTATAAGGCAATTGGGCAAGTAAACATAAAACACTTGCCATTTCTGCTTACCTAATAGTTTCATTTACATAGTTAAATGTTCAATACCTCTGTGTAATGCCCTATGTTTCTTCTTGTTCCAGAGATGGCTTAACAGCTACACAGCTTAGTATTACTAATAAATATTAATCCTCCATGAGGCTAATGCCTATATCTTATCCCAGCGTTAGATCCGATCCACAGCAACACAGGTCTTTACTAGAGCTGAGCGGAATGTTCATAATCCGGGTCCGGCGGATCCGTCGCGGGTTGTGAAAGAAGTCCGGATCCGATCCAGAATCCGGACCAATGTAAGTCAATGGGGAGCGGATCCGCGGACAAGAGTGCTGCCGGGTTCCCGGATCGGACCCTGAAACTGCGCAGATCCGGACTTTTACAGTTCGGGTCCGCTCAACACTAGTCTTTACTGATATATAATGTTCTCCATGCTGCTACTTTCTAGTAAGAGTGCTCATCTCAGGGCTGGATTCACAGCTATAATGCTCAGTTCTGTAGTATATTATCTAGGCAGCATGTATTACACATTGGCTTTGTCATTCCAGCCAGGTACGTTTTACTCTGAAATGCTGTGGCATTTCAAAGAAAACATACAATTAAAAGCCTGCCAGGGATCATGTGCTTCATGTGCTTCAGTCCAAGAAGGTAGTTCCCAGTGGATTCTCTCTATCCTATTCCCCTTGAGACAGGCCTTAATTTACATTTGTGTATTTGGAAGAGGAGGAAAGGCTGCGGACCTCTTGGATTAATCACCGGAGTGGCATGGTCCTTGGCGTGGTCAATGCTGACACCAAGGAATGCGGTGGTGACTTCATTGCTCTCACTGCCCAGCACTGTTAACATGCTACATACTGTATATACCATTTATGATACATTACCTGTATTCATATAAATGTAGCGCCCCTGAGCCACTCAGGGTACTACTAGGAACTGCATCCTCACGGGGATGCAGGGCCTACCCCCGGGGACCTGGAACACCAGTGCCAGCAACACCTAGACACACCAAAATCCTAGTTACCACTCCACACCAGGGGTAATTGGCTAGTCGGACACAAAGGGATGGCCACCTAGAGGGCGGGACCAGAACAGGGCACTAGACAACCTGGTGTGAGGGGACAGCAGTCAGTCTACAGAAGTCTAGAGTAGTGAGTGAAAGTGGAAAGACGTGCCTAGAGCTGGGTTGTGTAAAGGTGGCCTGGGAGCACAGTAGAGTGGTCGCCAGGGCAGATACACCCAAGTACCCCAGGGACCAGAGCACCGACAGGGCACAGGGCCCTAGGTCAGGCGACAGTTTCAGATGGCCTGGCAAATACCTGCACAGTGAGGGGACCTTCACAGACTTCACTGACCCACAGATCCGGGGGCACCAGCAGTAAAGTAAGGATCAGGGTTCGGGACACAGGCCAGCCCTACAGGGTCGAAAAAGTTTCTGGGACCGAGTACCCCATTCCCTGGGCGACACATAAACATACAGCCGGGGAAGTAGGTATTGAACATAAACACTTCACTAGATTTCTAAGTAAATATATTTCTAAAGGTGCTATTGACATAAATTTTTCACCAGGTGTCGGTAACAACCCATCCAATCCACACAGGCAAAGAAATAAAACTATAGATGTCCATAAATTAAGTTATGTGTAATAATGAGAAGTAACACAGGGAAAAAGTATTGAACACAAAAAAAAGAGAGGTACAAAAAGCCATGAAAAATCATGACACCAGCTGAAATCTATCGGTAATTAGAAAGCAATCCTACCATTCAGTGAAAAATAAAATCATCTTGTTCAACTGATGGACTGCAAAAAGATGTCTCATTACCAAGGTGCCACATAAGAAACATCTCTTGATAGGTAAAACCAGTGAGCTGTCTCAAGAACTTTGCACCTTTTTGTTGCCAAACATAGTGATGACATTGATTACAGAAGAATTTCTAAACAGAAATGATGAGACTAAATTTGAACTCTTTGGGGGCCATAATACACACCATGTTTGGAGGCCAAAAGGCAAATGTGTCGCCCAGGCCTATGGGGTACTCGGTTCCGGGCGGTGCGTAATTGGGGAATGTCACTGTGGTGGCCGTTGCCTGGTTCCGTGCCCTGGGTGCTTTTTGAAAAGCGGATATTTACAGGGGATTGTTGAATAAAGTTTATACGTGATACCACCTGCGGTGTTGCGGCTATAGGGATGGAGCCGCCGCTGTACAATGTTCACTATTGGGGCTGGTGTTAGTGGCAGCCTGGATTTTAGGCCCTCCGCAAGCAGGGCCAGGCCCCAGAGGATAGGTGTTGCAGGTGGGTGTTGAAAGAAGGTAGGCCACAACTGGAGTTTCAGTGTAACTGGTTCTTTTTACTCACTGCAAGCTGGTAACTGGTCACCCGAGGCTGGCTGGTCTTAACTGCAGGTCCCCTTAGTCCCAGTGCCGATTTAGTGACCTAGTGGCTTCTTTCCCTTGCACCTGTCTTTGGTTGATGGGTACCCGTGGCGTAGAGCGGCTGGGGGTCCCCTCCTGGTTGTCTTCTTCAGCAGTCCGTATGATGGTAGCATGAACCCTGTGGGGTTGGAGTCTCTGGTCCTATCCCCGGTTCTCCCTTTGCTACTGAGTCACGAACTTCAAGGTCAGTGAGAACCTTGATGGTCCCCTCACTGATTTTATCAGGTCTGCCTGGAGCTTTTGCCTGACCTAGGATTCTGTACCCCGTTGGTGCATAGTTCCGGGTGTACTCCACCGGCAACTAACCGCCTGGGCCCTCAGTCACTGTTCACTCCTGTCAGTCCGTTTTCTCACTTTCACTGTCTCAGACACACTCCAACTTCTGTCTCTCCTCCACTGTCTGCCCTTCCCACCTGGTTGTCTAGTGGATTGGACTGGCTCCACTTCTAGGCAGCCATCCATTGGACCGACCCTAGCCTTGTACTATTCTATGGAGGATAATTGGGAAAAAACAGGGATTTTCTGGAGTGTTTGTGTGTCACCGGTAGTGTTGAGCGGACCCGGATCGGCAAAATCCGGAACCGCACGGTTTGAGCGGCAGATCCGAGTCCGACCCAGACGTGGGATTCCGGGTGCATGATCCGGAGCTGTTTTTTTTTTCTTTTCTCTCTCTCTCTCTCTCGTTTGGAGGTGGGAACATCATGGTGTGGGGATATTTCCTGAATACGACATGGAAAACTTCATATCATTAAAAGAAGGATAAATGGACAAATGTATCGAGATATTCTTGATAAAAATTTGCTGACATGATGAAGATGAAGCGAGGGTGCACATTTCAGCAAGTCAATGCTCCCCAACACAGAAAACTTTCAGTTTGTTTCAGAGAAAGAAAATAAAGCTGCTAGAATGGCTCAGCCAATACCCTGACCTGAATCCAATTGAAAATTTATGAAACAAACTAAAGCTCAGAATTCATAGAAGGAGAACACGGGACCTTTAGGATGTGAATAGTTTGTGTGAAAGAATGGACCAAAATAACACCTGAGCAATGCAGGCCACTAATTTCTCCATACAGGATGCGTCTTAAAGCTGTCATCACCAATACTTGTATAAAGTATTAGGGTATGTTCCCATGTTGCAAATTTTTTGCACCTAAAACTGCACCTCTTGGCAGAAAAAACAATGTGAAACATCATGTGTCCAAAATCTGCAAGGAAACAAATCTGCAACATGGGCACAGCACATCAGGATTCACATAGATTTTGCAGGGATGTCCCTTGCATATTGATTAAATATGCAAAAAAAAAACGCATAACAAAACCCACAGCGCGGGCACATAGCCTTAAAGTGAACCTGTCAGGTGCAATATGCACCCAGAACCACGAACAGTTCTGGGTGCATATTGCTAATCCCTGCCTAATACTCCCTGTATTTAGTAGCATAGATAAAGAGATCTTTACAAAAGGTATTTCTAAAGATCCCATATGATATGCTAAAGAGGCCAGGGACTATTTAAAAGGGCGTTAGATCTCTTGGCTAGTCGGCCCCCTTAGCATGTAAGCAAACCCCTGTGGGTGTGCTATCATACTAATGAATGCTCAGAGTCAGAGGATGGTCACGCTCACCTCTCTGCTGCCATCATATGTGGCACTGGACTTCGGTCCAGTGCGCATGATCCCAGACTTTGGGTCATGCACACTATATGAGTTTGATGCCAGGACTCGTACACCCGACAACATAGTGTGTATGACCAAAACAAAAGTCCGAGATCATGCGCACTGAGACGAAATCAAGTCGGACGAGGTGGCAGCAGAGAGGTGAGTACGACCATCTTCTGACTCTGCGCACAGGGGCGTGCTTACATGCAAAGGGGACCAACTAGCCAAGGGAACCAACGCTCTTGCAACTAGTCCCTGCGCTAATTAGCATATCATATGGGATCTTTAGAAATACTTTTTCTAAAGATCTCGTTATCTATGCTAGTGTATACAGGAACAGTTAAGTCCGCTTTACACGCTGCGACATCGCTCAAGCGATCTCGTTGGGATCACGGAATTTGTGACGCACATCCAGTCGCTTTAGCGATGCCGTTGCGTGTGACACCTATGAGCGATTTTGCATCCTCGCAAAAACGTGCAAAATCGCTCATCGGTGACATGGGGGTCCATTCTCGAATATCGTTGCTGCTGCAGTAACGATGTAGTTCGTCGTTCCTGCGGCAGCACACATCGCTCCGTGTGACACCGCAGGAACGAGGAACCTTTCCTTACCTGCCTCCTGCCCACAATGCGGAAGGAAGGAGGTGGGCGGGATGTTTGTCCCGCTCATCTCCGCCCCTCCGCTTCTATTGGGCGGCGGTTCAGTGACGCTGCTGTGACGTTGCTGTGACGCTGAACGAACCGCCCCCTTAGAAAGGAGGCGGATCGCCGGTCACAGCGACGTCGCAGGGCAGGTAGGTAGTGTGACGCGTCCGCGCGATGTTGTGCGCCACGGGCAGCGATTTTCCCGTGTCGCACAACCGACTGGGGCGGGTACGCACGATGGCGATATTGGTCACGATATCGCAGCGTGTAAAGCGGCCTTTAGACAGGGATTAGCAATATGCACCCAGAACTGCTCGTGGTTCTGGGTGCATACAGGACCTGACAGGTGCACTTTAAATACATTTCTTTATGTGTGTTCAATACTTTGTCCCACTGTCATTTCTCATTATTACATATTGCTAAATTTATGGACATCTATGATTTGATTTCTTTTCCTATGTAGATTGGATGGGTTGTTACTGATATGAGGTTAGAAATTCATGTAATTACCATCTTTATAAATATATTTACTTAGAGAATTGGTGACATGTTTAATACTTAGTTCACCCGCTCTATACCATAGATAACCTGATACATACAGTATATAGCATAGAAAATATATATTATATATAACATGTACAATATTTAATTATAAGATATGTCCATGTTTAACATGTAACTGAACATTCATAGAGCATTGGGGTTACTACCAACCTGACCAAGGATGTTCTGACTATTCATCACTGACTCCCCGATACCACACATGTCCAAACCCTGGTCTGGTCTGTCCTTACCTTGAAGAGGTCCCAAAATCACCATGAATACTGCCAGTTCCTTCAACATCTTACTGTGGTGAATAGAGGCAGAAGTGAAGGAAACAAGGGGATGGTGGAGACTAAGTAGATGAAAGAGATGAGTGGAGATGAAGCAAATAACTGAGCCCTGGAGATGTGTGGATTGTGGAGATAAAAGAACAGTGAAGATAAATGGATTATAACGATGAAGGTGAGTCAAGGTGTTGATCTCCTCTCAAATGGCTCTGTTCTGCTACTAGAGAATGAGGAAGCATGGTAGATTAACCACAATAGCACGAAACAGAAAAATATCTTACAGAAAGAAGATCTCAGTACCAACTGCACCGACACATTAATATAGGTTGTACATACAGTAAATAGCCAAGATGTAGGGTGGGTGAAGTGGAGAACTAAATGATCAGTACTAGAGAAGTGACCACCACAATGATTTGTCTTATGAGAAAAATGGATCACAAAGATCTGAAGCAAAAGAACTGGAGAACATAAGGATCTATTCTGTGACCATTGGATGCAACAAGGATCTGAAAGGGCAGTCAAGACCAAAGAGATCTGTACTTGGAGCTGTGGAGGCCACAAAGATCTATATTGAGAGAAGTGGAGACCACAAGGATCTGTACAAGGGGCAGATGATTACGAGCTCCCAGTGGAGACCAAAATGAGGACCATAAAGATCAGTACTGGGAGCAGCTATGACAGTGGTGATCTGTATCAGGAGTGGAGGAGACCATAATGATCTTTATAGTTGGCCGTAGAGCCCATAAGAATCTGTATTGAAAAGTGGAGAAACCGCAAGGGTCTATACCTTGAGTAGTGGAGACCACAAAGATCTGTATCATGAATAGTGGGTGCATACACTGGTAAAAGACTTATGGTACCGTTGAGGGGGAGCAAATACACTCCCAGGAGCTTGATGCTTTGATTCTCAGGTGGGTCGCCAGTGTGCACTTTCCTTCAGGGCAGGTGGGAACTTCTCCCTTCCACAGACATATGGTTCCTTCACTCTTCCGGAAGGCTTCTCAGCTCTGAGATCAACGACCTCAGGAGCTCCCCGATCCGATACTGGCTCTACGGCTTCTAGGACTCTGTCATAGCCGGCATGCAGGCTCTCTCGCAGCCTGGCAACGTGCCTCTCTCCCAACCAACATTCTCAGACAGTGTCTCAGTTCGGACCTCCTTTCTCTCACTCTCTCAGGTGACCCGACTTCTACTGTTCCCGCCCTAAGCTCTTTTCCCGCTCTCTCTCTTTCCCTCACTTGTAGGGCAGACTTAATCCAACTGCACAGTTCGGAGCGGAGCACTGACTCTGCCAGCTAGTTCACAAAACATACTGTAGATCACAGGGGAGCATCATGTCTTAAGGTCACAGTGTCTTTATCCATCCGTAGTGATGACACCCTTATATAGGGACCACAAGGATCTGTAGTGAGAGCAGTGGGAACTACAAGGATTTGTACATGGAGACAAGGAAAATGCCATGATCTGTACCAGGTGCAGCGGAGGTCACAAAGTTCTGTATCGAGAGCCAAAGAGGCCATGAGAATTTGTACCAGGTGCACTGGCTTACACAAGTATCTGTACTGGGAGTAGTGGGAACTACAAGGATCTGTACTGGTAGGGATGGGTGACAAGAGCGCCCTTCATCCCAGCGGCCTTCAATTTGGATCTCCTGCTCTGACTTCTCAAGGATGTAAAGAATAAAACTTTCGCGGGTGCAGTGGTCTGTACAAAGGATCTTCAAAGATCTGTACAGGGAGTAAAGAAGACAATGGAGATCAATACCAGGAGCAGTTGGAACCACAAAGATCTGTTCCACAAGCAAAGGAGGACTAGGAAGATTCTAATTGGTACAGTGGAGACCACAATGATCTGTACCAGGAGCTGAGGAGACCTAAAGGATTGGTATTAAGGGCAATTAGGACCACAATAATCAGTCCTGGGAGCTGCAGAGCCCACATGGATCTTTAATTGAAGCGGCAAAGACCATAATGATCTTTAACGAAGTAGTGGATCATGTACTGGGTGCAGTGAGGGCCACAAAGATCTGTAGCAGTAGAAACCTCAAGAATTGTTCTGAGAAAAATGAAGACCAGAAATCAGTACAGAGAGCAGCAGAGACCACAGTAATCGGTGTCAGGATAGATTAAGACCATAAGGATCTGTATTAGAAAGTGAAAGAACATATGGATCTGTACCGCAACAAGTGGGTACTACAATGATTTCTACTGGGAGCAGTAGGGACTACAAGCTTCAGTACTAGGAGCACTGGAAACCACAAGGATAAAGTGCCTTGCGAAAGTATTCAACCCCTTGGCATTTTTTGTGTTTTGCTACCTCACAAACTAGAATTTCACAGTTTTTTTAGGGTTTCATGTATAGAACATTCATAGAACTGTGAACATTTTTCTTTTTATTGTGAAGCGAACATATAGGACAAAATATGTGAAACCTTTTCACCCCCCCAAAGTCAGTAGTCTGTAGAGCCTCCTTTTGCTGCAATTACAGCTGCAAGTCGCTTTGGATAAGTTTCTATGAGCTTTCCACATCTTGCCACTGGGATTTCTACCCATTCCTCAAGGCAAAGCTGCTGCAGCTCCTTCAAATTAGAAAGTTTCCTCACGTGAACAGCAATCTTCAAGTCTGACCACAGATTCTCAATTGGACTAAGGTCTGGGCTCTGACTAGGCCACTCCAATACATTTATATGTTTCCCCTTAAAGGGAATCTGTTAGCCGGTTTTTACTACCACAACTTAGAGCAGCATGATGTAGGCAAAGCGGCACTGAATCCACAATGTATCACTTAGATTACGAGGTTCAGTCATTCTGACACAATCACAGATTTTAGTTTTTTGCATGTAGCAGAGCCTATGCAGCTGCCCCTGCTCACACTAGTGACTAAGTGCACATTTTTACACACAGCTGCTAATCACAGAGGGGGGGGGGAAGGGGCAGAGTCCCACTAATGGGTCCCACTAATGATAAACCTAGGAAGCTTACGCTAACATAGCAAGTAATCAAAAACAAACTTTGTGATAAGAGATTCATGGCTCAATTCTCCGTTTTAACTCTTACAGCATGCTGTCATCTGGTTACATAGCAAAATCCTGCAGACAAAGTCCCTTTAATCAAGTGTTGCTTTGGCAGTATTCTTTGAGTCATTGTCTTGTTGGAAGGTCTCAGTCTGAAGTCACTGATTGACTGAAACAGGTTTTCCTCAAGAATATCCCTGTATTTCGCATCATCTATTTTCCCCTTGAGTCGGACCATTTTCTCTCGTCCTGATGCCGAAAAACATCCCCACAGCATGATGCTGCTGCCACCATGTTTTATTGTGGGGATGGTGTTCTTGGGGTGATGAGCTGTGTTGGTTTGGCACCAAACATAGCATTTACCTTGGTGGCCAAAAAGTTCAAATTTGGTCTCATCTGACCACAGCACCTTCCTCCATACATTTGGGGAATGACACACATGTCTTTTGGCAAGGTCAAAACAAGCCTTCCACTTTTTAGCTGTACGTAAAGGCTTTTTTTCTGCCAACTCTTCCGTAAAGGTCGGCTATATGGAGTGTACGGCTTATTGTGGTCGTATGGACAGATACTCTGCTTGAGAACTCTGCAGTTCCTTCAGGGTCATCTTTGGTCTCTGTACTGCCTCTGTGATTAATGCCCTCCTTGCCAGGACTGAGAGTTTTGGTGGGCGACCCTCTCTTACCAAGTTTGTTGTGGCACCATGTTCTTTGCCATTGACCATAATGAATTTGATGGTGCTCTAGGGGATTATCAGATATTGGAATTTTTTTTATAACCCAACCCTGACTTGTACTTCTCAACAACTTTGACTGGTTTGGAGATCTCATTGGTCTTCGTGGTGTTGTTTGGTTAGTGGGGCCTCTTGCTTAATGGTGTTGCAGCCTCTGTGGCCCTTCAGTAAAGGTGTGTATATACTGTCAGACCACAGGGCACTTTGATTGCACAAAGGTAACCTTTTTCACTAAGTATGTGACTTGTGAAGGTAATTGCTTGTACCAGAAATTTTTAGGGGTTTAACCCCTTCACCCCGGACATGTTTTTTTTTCTCCTCTCTTTCTTTTTCTGTCAATCTTCCCATATGAGGGCTTGTTTCTTGCGGGACGAGTTGTACATTTAAATTAAACCATATGTTTTACCATATAGTGTAGTGGAAAACAGCAAAAAAAATTTCAAGTGTGGAAAAACTGAAAAAAAAGGAAGATCGCACAATAGTTTTTGGGATATTTTATTCACCATGTTCACTATATGGTAAAACTGATGTGTCGCTGTGATGCCACAGGTTGCTGCGAGTTTGTAGACACAAACCATGTATAGGTTTACTTGTCCAAAAAAAGTGGCGCACGATTTGCGCCTTGTTCCAAAACCCGTAGCGTTCTAATTTCTCTGGATCTATGGCTCAGTGATGGCTTATTTTTTGCATCTTGGGCTTCCATTTTTAACTGTACCATTTTTGCGCAGATGCTACGTTTTTATTGCCTGTCATTGCATTTTGCGCAAAATTTGCAGCGACCAAAAAACGTAATTTTGGCGTTTGGAAATTTTTTGACGCTACGCCGTTTACCAATCAGATTTATTCATTTTATATTTTGATAGATCGGGCATTTCTGAACATGGCAATAACAAATATGTGTATATTTTTCATTTTTTTAACCCTTTAACTTTCAATGGGGCGAATGGGGGGTGATTTGAACTTATTTTATTTTATTTTTTTTAACTTTTTAAAACTTTTTTAACTTTTTTTTTATTTTACTAGGTCCCTTAGGGGACTATAACGATCAGCAATCTTATTGTTCTTCCATTTCTCCAGATCACAGCTACACAGCTGAGATCTGCAGATATGCTGCTTTAATCTCACTGCCAGCGCTCTGCTGGCATTAAGAGAAAGTAACTCATGATAGCTACAGGCATCATCACATGACCCTGTGCTACCATGCCAACCACTGGAAGTCACGTGATCACGTCACGTAACTTCCAATGGGAGCGGGTAAGTTATCGTTATGGCTGCGCGCATATACTGTACATCTCGCTGACAGATTTTGGCAGTGAGATGTAACGGGTTAATAGTCGTGGGTGGAACGCGATTCCACTCGCGACTAGCAGTCACACATATCAGCTGTTGAAATCAGCTGATATGTGTGTGGATCGCCGCTGACTATCCAGTACGTCATGGGTCGTAGCAAAACGGGTGAATATATATGCACGATTTTTATTTATTTTATCTCATAAATTTAATTTTTGCCTGTATTATTCTCCCTTCACTTCCACAACTTAGACTATTTAGTGCTGATGCATCACACACAAATTGGATTAAAAAAATATTTAAACACAGGTTGTAATATAACAAAATAGGTAAAAAGCCAAGGAGGTGAACTGAGTTCACTGATGGCAGTGGTGGAGTGTGAACTTCGGTGACCTGACTGCTGGATTGTTCGACTGCTGTACTGCCGTGTCCTGCAATCCGGGAGCGGGTTCACTAAAGGTCACACTTGGTACCATGGGAACCCAACTGTGAACTCCAGAGACCTGAGTGACGTCACTGCTTCTCATAGCCAGGTCCCCCACTGCCTTCAGTGTGTCCTGTAAGCTGCAGTTGTATTGATTGACCCAGAGTAGACACTACTAGAATATCCCCTGATGGGCCTTGTGTTTCTCTGTAATGTTGGACATTATCTGTGCTTTCTGAAGCCTTGCTCGGAGAGTTGTAGCATCTACACTGACCTCTGCTGGCCTTTCTCAAAACTACCTTTGCCTTATATGGTAAAAGGAAGTGAAGCAGCAGTGGGGAAATTTCCGGGTCCTTTTCTGACAGGAAAAAAAAATAAGAAAGATGTCTGTGGCTGAGGACTCAGGAGGTGAGGACTGATTAGGTGGGAGAGATGTATGAACACTGGAGTCAGTGGGTCTACTTCCAGTCACTTCTATCCTCTAGTGACTGTGTCTGGTAAGGATAAGGAAACTCTCTGTGGAAAGGAAAGATCCAGGTTGCCATTTATTCTAAATCAAGGTAAGCCCCGAACATACAAAGATCCAGGAAGTCCACAAACTGCTAAAAGCTAAGACAGTTATAGATGCCTGATGCTAATGTAGCGCCCCATGGGGCCTTAGGGTACTCGTCACCGGGCCAGCGGTTTCTTGGGGTTGCTGTGACTGACCTGACCTGGCTCCGTGGCCCCATTGGCTACATGAAAAGACAAACAGGTGCCCAGTGTAAATGGGCATTGAAGGAGGGCGACGGGTCCCTGGGAAGCATGTCGCCGGTTGCAATGGCGACTGGGTCTCAGCCTCCTCCGCCGCCGACTCTTCTTGCAACTTTTCCTCTTCCAGGATCGGTGTTGGATGGGAATGGGGGATGCTTTGCTGCGCCACCCTTGGTGTGTGGCCAGGAATTAGCCTCCATTGCATAGTCTCTCTCCGGGGCAGGTGAGGGTGCAGCCAGAATGATATTGCTCCCCACAAGCGGAACGGGACCCTGGGTGATTGGTGAGAACAGGACGGCAGTCCACAGGAATGCCGGAGCGCAGGGCGGTGGCATTTACTCACAGAGTCACCGGGTGCGGGTTCCAGATGCTTTTATTCTCTGGTTAAGATGGTATCGCGCCCCCAGGTTCTGGTCCTCGCCGTCAGAGACTCCGGTCAATCCCGGGCAGGTCAGAGGTCTGGTCTGAATGGGCTTTCTCCTCCATGCACAACTCTGTACTTGGTGGGTCCCTGTGGCTTGAAGCGTCTTGGGATCCCCTCCTACTCTCTCTCTCTCACTCTCTGTTTTGGCCCGTATGGCAGGCAGCTTGAACCTCTATTGGGTCGGACCTCTGTCCCCATCCCCAGGTTCCCTCTTTGCTGCTGTGCCCCGGACACTAACGTCGGTGAGGTCCTTGATGGTCCCCTCACCGGGCAGATTGTTATCAGGTGAGCTTGAAGCGTCTTCCTGAACTAGGGCTCTGTTCCCCGCCTGTGCTCAGTCCCGTGAGGACTCACACCATACTCTCCCTGGCGACTGTACTCCTTTTGCCCACGATTACTGGTACCGGGTCCCGTCTTTCCAGGTGTTACTAGCCCCGGTCTAGCTGGCTCCCCTCTGCAGGAGACTCCTGCAGAGGTCGGTGCGGTGTTACATCCCAGATGGTTCTATTCTGCCTCCCTGAGGGATGCCTGGCAGCAACCCTCAGGGAGCTGCTCCACAGCGTGTCTGTGCTGGCTCTGTCTGACTGGAAGTGACCCTGACTTCCTGTCTGCTTTGTAACTTACTCCTACTTCTGCCCCCCCACCTTTGCAAGGATTCAGATCGTTGTTATGGTGACCTGGATTCCCCTAGTGCCTGTGTGTGCTAGGAACTGGCTGAGTCATGTTTAGATGAGCTAGGGGAGGTGTGTGTATGTGGCGCCCCTGAGTACATCAGGGTGCCACAGGATACTGCATCCTTACCCAGGGTGCAGGGCCTATCCCCCATGGTTCCAGGTTCCTAAGAAATCAATGTAACCAACATCAGCACCATATATTTCCAATCAACACCTCACATCATGATCTGTCAGACACCAGTGTACTGGTCCAGCTGGAAAAGGGCCACCCACCTAGGGGTCAGGCAGACTGGTGAGAGGGAAGTAGAAGAGTCGAGTTAGAGCCCTTAAAGAGTGAGGAGCTGGAGTGTTAGCTCCCGGGGAGCTAGACCGAGGTTGGGTCGCAGATGGTGGTCCGGGACCAGAGGAGTCGGGGACCGGTAGCAGTGACATTGGAAAAGGGCGCGACAGACATAGTCTAGGAGGACTGTCGGCACTAGCAAGCCCAAAAGAACTGACCGGTACCGAGCACGACGGTGCACAGGACCCTAGGTCAGGAGCAAATATAACATCCTGGCAACTAACTTGCAGAGGAAGGAGACCTTCAGGGACCTTCCCACAGAACTCAGAGATTGGGGGCATCAGCACAACACGGGGGACAGGGTTTTCCAGCCAAAAGCAGCCCACTGAAGTCCCAAGTGCCAGCCCTCAAGAGCACAGCTACACTTCACATAATGAGCGGGGCCCTAACAGCTTCAAGCCACAGGGCCACAAACAGACAACTAAATTGTGCACAGAGGTAGGCTCCGGACTACCAAGTGACTCCGGTGGGAGCGGATACCTGGACGGGCTCCCCTCAGTGACTGTGGTACACAGAGAATTTATTTTACTTGCAGCGTGTGTGTTTCCTTTTATAATCCTCATCCAGCACCACGACTACCCACAGTGAGTACCCTGATCCCCTGCAACCTGCTCTCCCAAACTCTCACCAAAACCCCTGAGCCCGGGGCCATCCCTACCTGTGGAGGGACTAACATCAGGCTGCTTAACTCCATCTGCCCCGGTACTCCTTATAGCAGCGGCGGTACTTCCATTACCGCAACCCACAGGTAGCGTCACAAAATTCTCCCCTGTAAATAACCCCTTTTCACGGATCAAAGTGTCCGCCAACCCGGGTCCGGGCCCCTCGAGCCACCACGATCCCGGATCCGAGCAGCCCAACCAACACCGGGGCGGTACATGTAAACTTACCTGGTTAACCTCTTCCTGCCCAGGAAGGATATAATGGTATACCCTACAGTCTCAGGGGCACTACACTAATATCCTCGCAGAGCTTAGATGAGGCAGAGTTAATTTTGCTGATACAGAAAGAACTATAATATAGGCTGTGGAAACTGTGTTATATAGACCGGCTTACAGCGTGCATTGTCAACACTGCACATTATGTGGAGTAAAAGTGCCCTCTCTTTGTTCATGAAACCTATGGTGTTTGCATTCAACCTGACTTCTACCTCATTTCATATGATCTGGGTGTCTGCACATGACAGGAACCACAAGAAAGTCACACCAGACAAGGGAGCTTAGCTACTACACATAGCTGGACTATGGAATCAGACCCTGCGACCACCTAATACCTTCCTCTACTACTGTATTCCTTTTTACATTTGCCTACCATCCTGTGCATTGCCGGAGCTGTTGGAGGCACTGTGACAGGATTAGGCTCTAAGTTCAGATGGGCAGTGAGCCCTATAGGGGTGAATAGGCCCCATGACGAGCGGAAGGGTCAGGGTAGGAAGGGGTAAGGGATTTGGCTAGGGGGCAGTGGATGGGGCTTTAGGATTGGTGGGAGTGTCGGTGGAGGTGATTGGGGGAAACCAAGGAAGGGGTGGGGTGGTGCAGGGGGGTATAAAGGGGGCTGTGCCCGGGTGACCTCCTCTTTGTTGCCCAAGCTGTGTGTCCCACCTGTGCTGCTGCTCGCCGACGTGGACAATGGCTGACTTGGCTGCATTGCTGGACATGGTGTGCGGGGCCTCTGAGGTCCTCGGCGTGGATGCGCTGCGGAAGCAGCTGGCGGCGGTCTGCGGGGCTGGAGCGGTAATGCCTGCTGCTCCAGCACCCGGGCCTGCGCTGCGCGCTCGGCGGGTGCGACCGCCGGAGCACTACTCCCCCGGCATGGGGGGAAGAACGAGATCCAGGAGCCCCCTCGGGGACCCTCCGGGGCAGCGGAGCCCTCCTTACCTACCTCCGGGAGAGTTACCGGCCGCCAGGAGGAATCCTCGCCGGAGATCCCGTGGGCCGGAAGTGGGCGGAGCTTCGACGAGGCCTACTTCCGGTTTGCGGCCTGCACGGCCCCGGACTGGAGCGGCGGCAGCCCCAGTGAAGTGCGGGCTGGGGGTGGTGCCCAGCATCGGGGAACAGAGGCAGAGACTCCCTGCAGACAGCAGGGGAGAGGGAGCGGACTGAGTGGCGGCACAGATCGGGGTGGCAGCAAGAGGGGACCAGAGGCAGGGTCTTGCAGTCCGCACGGCCCGGCACTGCGATCAGTGATTACGGTCCCCCCCAGCGAGGATCAGGCTGGGGGGAGTTCCCTACATGCGGCGGGAGCAGCACGGCCTCCCTGCAGTCAGCAGGGTGGGAGACTCACAGGATCAGCAGGTGTGGTGATGACAGCGCAGCAGGCAGGCGTGGGACCTGCAAGGAAGAGTGGCGGCAGGACGCCGCGTCAAGAGGAGAAGGCCCAGCAGGGGACGCCCGGAGGTGCAGGGTGCGGTGACCGTGGGGGTTGACGGCCGCCAGGTGCAGGCTGTCCCCTCGCTGGTCCCCCCTGAGGACCTCAGCAGCATTTCGGACTCAGGAGAGGAAGAAGGACAGGAGGAGGCGGCAGGATGGACGGATCGGCTGAGGGACGTTCGTGGTACGGCTGCTCCGGATTCGGTTCAGAGGCAGCTCGGTAAGAGGACGACTGATATGTTTAATGTTGCGGGTAATGGGGGCGGGGGCAGGGGTTCCTCCACGGGAGGCAGTGTGCAGGGCGCGAGTGCGGTTGGACAGTTGGGGTTACCGGGGCCGGAATTTTGGGGTCAGCTGTTGGGGGTGTTGCAGGGGTTGTCGGCTGAGAGGTCAGGACAGAGCGGGCCTGGGTCTCCGGCGGGGGCTTGGGTGGGCCCCCCAGTTGGTGGTCCGCCGGTGGTGCCGGCGCGAGAGGTAGAAGTTCCGGAAGCTGCGTCGGCGGTTGTGGTGGGACAGGCGGACGGCATAGCGGCTGCGGTGGTGGTGAGTAAGGACGCAGAAAAGGAAAAAGAGGACGAGGTTGTGCGGTTGGATGATAGGGCACGAAGTGAAGTTTATGTGTGCTTTGAAAGTCCATTAGGGGTGCATTTGAAAAAGGAGGTGAGGGAGAAGATATGGAAAGGGGAGTATGTGCAACTTTTTTCCTTGCTCCCCTTGGAGAAGTTTAACTTGGACAAAGTGAAGCCAAGTGACGCCAAGAAAGAAAAGGAGGATGAGGAGAAGAGGAGGTACAGGCTGATACCGAGAACTTTTACTAACTGGCTACAGGCGTTTGCGATTTTAGCCAGCGTGATTGGGGAAAAGGAGCCGGAGCATTGCTCCGCCCTTTTCGGTTACATGGATTCCATTGGGGAGGCGTATAGAGTGTACGGTGGTTTAGGGTGGCTGAGATATGACGAGCAGTTCCGGCAACGGAAGGCTCTGCGGCCTGGCATTCGGTGGGACCACAAGGATATTTCCTTGTGGATGTGATTAATGTCGGCTCCAGCTCAGCCCTTTCGTGGGGGTGCCGGGAGCCCGGGTGCGAGTGGCGGGTCCCCGGCTGGCCAGAGAAAAGGTGCCTGTTGGCAATTTAATGAAGGGCAATGTAAGTTTGGGGCGTCGTGTCAGTTCAAACACGAGTGTTCCGGTTGTGGAGGTTCCCACTCTTTGGCCAGGTGTTTCAAAAAAGGAAAAGGAAAGACAGGGGAGGGGTCTGGAAAAAGGCAGGACGCCAGTGAGGGTAGAAGCGATGCTTCCTTATTTAAATAGATATCCGGACGTTCGAGCGGTGGAGCTGTTGGTGAAAGGTTTTACGGAGGGTTTTCGGATTCCGTTCGAATCTGAAGCGCCGGTGTTTCGCCCGAGTAACTTGAGATCTGCAAAAGAACATCTGGAGGTGGTGAGGGAAAAGCTGCAAAAGGAGGTGGAGTTGGGGAGGATGGTGGGCCCATTTAAGGACCCGCCGTTCTCCTACTTAAGGATTTCGCCACTGGGGGTGGTACCCAAGAAGGAGCCAAATAAATTTCGGCTCATTCATCATTTATCGTATCCGGCAGGTTTGTCAGTAAATGATGGGATTTCACCTGAATAGCGGTCTGTTATGTATCGTTTGACAAGGCATTGGAGTTAGTGCGGGTAGCCAGGCGAGGGGCTCTGATGACGAAGGCGGACGTGGAAGCAGCTTTTCGTTTACTTCCGGTGCACCCAGAGAGTATTCATCTCTTGGGGTGCATGTGGGATGGTGAATACTATGTGGATCGTTGCCTGCCCATGGGCTGTTCCATTTCGTGCGCTTATTTTGAGGCGTTCAGTTCTTTCGTGGAATAGGTAGTCAGGGATGTGGCAGGAGTCCATTCGGTGATTCACTATTTGGATGATTTCTTTTGCGTTGGACCGACGGGCTCCTCGGTTTTCTCCTTGTTGTTATTTACATTAGAGCGGATAGCGCGGAGTCTGGGTATTCCATTGGCAAAGGAAAAAACGGAAGGGCCAGTGACGGCCCTGTGTTTTTTAGGCATCGAAATTGATACAGTGGCTATGGAATGCCGGTTGCCGGAGGACAAGCTGCGTGATCTGAAGATGTCGGTGCGGTCGTTATATCGGTCTAAGAAGGTGAAGTTGCGGGACTTGCAGTCGGTGCTTGGAAAATTGAATTTCGCCTGTCGTATTATGCCGATGGGGCGGATATTTAATAGGAGATTGGCAAGTGCGACCGTGGGGGTGTCAGCTCAGAATCATTTTGTCAGAGTGACAAAGGTGATGAAAGGGGATCTGCTGGTGTGGGATACTTTTCTCGACCAATATAACGGAAGGACGTTGTGGATGAGCAAGGCATTGTCCAATAGCCAGCTGGAATTATTTACGGACGCGGCAGGAGCGACGGGTTTTGGAGCGATTTTCCAAACACGTTGGTGCGTTGGGAAATGGCCACGGCTGTGGATTGAAACCGGGTTGGTAAAGAACTTGGCGCTGCTTGAACTGTTTCCCATTATAGTGGCAGTGGAGTTGTGGGGCCTGGAATTTGCAGGCAAGAAGGTTTGCTTGCATTGTGATAACATGGCGGTGGTGCATTCTATTAATGCACTGTCGGCTAAATCACCTCCGGTAGTGGGATACTTGAGGCATCTGGTGTTGCGTTGCTTGGCTCTAAACATCTGTGTGGTGGCGCGGCATGTTCCTGGGGTTCAAAACGAGGTGGCTGATGCGCTATCTCGATTTCAGTTTCACAGGTTCAGGAGACTGGTGCCGGGAGCGGAAGAGGATGGAGAACCGTGCCCAGAATGGCTGTGGGACCTGGCGTCAGTGTAGCGTTTGAAGGAATTAGGAGATCGGTGGCCGAGGCCACTTGGTGCCGTTATCAGACAGGGTGGAATGCATGGGAGGAGTTGGAAAGGTCGGATTTTATGGAGCCTGGGTACACTGGTCATGTTTTAGGGGTCTTGACGTTGATTAGTGGGGAATTTTCAGCAGGTCGGTCTGTCTCGGTGATAGGTTTCAAGTTGGCGGCGTTGGCTTTCTTGTTTAAAATGCAGGGGGTTCGGGACACGACAAAGGATTTCTTGGTTCGGCAGGCGATGAGGGGCTTTCGAAAAGGGGCACGGTCGTGTGACACGCGTCGGCCTATATCGTTTCCTTTGTTGGTTCGTTTGGTGGGGTGTTTGGGGGAGCTCTGTTCGTCCCCTTATGAACGGGCATTGTTTTCGGTAGCGTTCGAAATTGGCGTTTTTTGGTGCCTTTCACATTGGCGAATTGGTTAGCCCAGCTAGGCAAGCGATTGCTGGTCTCTTGATGGAGGACGTGATGCTTGGAGTGGATAGAGTGGAATGCCGGCTACGCTTTTCTAAAACGGATCAGATGGGCCGGGGTAGCCTTGTGGTGTTGTTTGAATTGCCAGGGCACCAGTTATGCCCGGTGGTGCAGGTGTCTGAGTTTTTTGAAGGTGCGAGGTGGTTACCCCGGTGTTTTCCTTAGGCATGTGGATGGAACTGCGTTATCACGATTCCAGTTCATTGCAGTGCTGAAGACGGCTTTAGCGCAGGCGAGGGAAGAGCCAAGGGATTACGGATCTCACTCCTTCCGGATTGGGGCAGCAATGGAAGCTGCCCGGTGGGGGTTGAGTGAGGATTGGATTTGGCGGATTGGGAGATTGGAATCTTCCAGGTTTCGTCTGTATGTTAGACCACACCTGGTCAGGTGAGGATTGGAGTGTGGGGCTAAATTGCTTGAGTTATGGTTTTGGAGTGTGGTTTTTCCATGTTCGGTCTGTTATTCATGGTTTTATATTTTCATAGGTTCATGCCTCGTTTGGATTCTGGGGCACTCCTTTCTTTATTGGGGAGCGTTGCGGGCGGATGTTCGTCGCGAAGATCGGCAGCTCGGAATGGCGATGTCGGAAGCCCGTGTGAAATGGCTCGGAGTTCGGGGCATGACCTGGGGGAGAGTGCGTCCTGAGGTGGCGTATTATAGCCGCATTGATCGTGAACCAGATATTTTAATTCTGCATGTGGGAGGAAATGACCTTGGAGTGAGGGCGGCGAGGGATGTGAAGAGGGATATTAAGATGGATTTGTTGCATCTGTGGAGGACTTTCCCGGGAATAGTAATTGTCTGGTCCGATATTATAGCCCGGACGCAGTGGCGTTTCGCGAGGTCGGTTGATTGGATCAACAGGGCCCGGGTCAAATTGAATCGGGCGATTGGTAGGTTTGTGGCGCGAAATGGGGGTGTGGTGGTGCGACATAGAGAGCTGGAGGAGTCCACTGAGCAGTATCTGAGACGAGATGGGGTCCATCTGACGGACATAGGTTTGGATTTGTGGATGTTGGGTTTGAGGGATGGTTTGGAGCAAGTGATGGGGGTGTGGAGGGCCCGGGCCAAGTAATGTGTCACTTGGCCGGTCTGTGGCGGGGTGATAGGTCCGTTCAGAGAGGTTGAGAGTACTGACAGTCGGTTTGCTGGTATGAAGTCACTCAGGGGGAGTGGCTTTGGATTGGTTTGGAATTTGTGGGCGGAGGTCCTGCAGGTTCTGGGGAGGGGTAATTAACGATGGAACGTTATTACCACACACCTCGGGTCGGTTGGTCACGGCCGAGGTGGTCCTCTGGGCCGGTGGGAGGTTACGGCCGGGGGATAGGAAGGATGGTTGGCCTCTCGGACGGATCTATCAGGTGTGTTGGTTATATATATATGTACAGGTTATGTGTTAACAATGGGTGGCATGTTGAGCCATGAGTTTGGGTACATATATATATTGTTAAATAAAAGCTGTGGCCATTCGAGCAATAAAGTCGTTGTTGTGACATTATTTTAAGTATAGATTGGGAAGGGGAGTTTTACATTGGAGACCCGTTTATCCCTGATAGATACGTCATGAGACCCTGCATTCCTGCTGGATGTTGCAGCATGGTGATCAGTCGCGTTTTCCATCACTGCAGTTTCTGGATGTACCAATACCGGGATCGTCGTGGGATGTCGTGTGGATTACGTCGGACCTGTAGGGGTGTTTTGGGGATTAATAAATTGGTTAAGAGGGTGTGCTTTTTGTTTATATAAAATAAAGGATTTTTGTGTGTTTGTGTTTTTTTTCTTTTTACTTACAGAGTTGGTAATGGGGGGGTCTCATAGACACCTCTCCATTTCCAACCCAGGGCTTGATGGCAGCTATGATTTTTGACAAATCACAGATGACATCCACCCCATATATTACCCTGATTTCCACTGCACCAGGGCAATTGGAATGAACCAGGTAAAGCACAATCTTTAGGCTGGGGAGGGCCCAGTAACCATGGACCTTCCCAGCCTGAGAATACAAGTCCCCAGCTGTCTGCTTTATCTGCCCTGGTTATCAAAAATTGGTGGGACCCCACGTAATTTTTTTAAATGTATTTAATTTTTTTTTTTTAACAATGGCATGAGGGAGCCTCTATTTTTGATAACCAACCAAGATAAAGCACACAGCTGGGAGATGCAGCCTGTAGCTGTCTACTTTACCTACACTGGTTATCAGAAATAGGCAGGGGATCGCACGTCATTTTGGGTTTTTTCACTGCACCTGCCAATCACAGTAATGGCAGTACCAAAGACTGCTATGGCAGTACTGTGATTGGCAGGCAATCACCGCATGTTTAGTGGCTGAAGATCAGGCGCCAAACATGTGGGGAGGGGACTAGAAACTCATGAGGCGAATACCAAAATACTCATCGAGTAACAAATATCCATAATACCTTAATATTCGTGTGAGTAATGAAAAGTGGCAAATATATTCGCTCATCATTAATAAAGATCTGTACCAGGAACAGTGAAGACTCCAAGGATTTGTATCAGGAGCTGTGGAGACCTCAAAGTTTGGTACTGAGAAAGGACCACAGAGACCAATACTAGGAGCAGAGGAGACCATAGAGATCAGTATCAGGAGACCATAATGATCTTTAGTGGGAGCAGTGGAGACCACAAGGATCTTTACTAGGAGCAGCGGTAACCATAAAGATACATTTTGGGAGCACTGGCGACTTCAAGGATTTTTACCAGGAGCAGTGAGGCCCACAATGATCTATACCAGAAGCACTGGGGTGTACAATGATCTGTACCAGGAGCAGTGGAGTCCACAAATATATATACCAGGAGCAGTGGAAATCACAAGAGTCTGAAATGGACGCAGAGGAGACCATGAGGATTTTAACTGCGTACAGTGGTCACAAGGATCTGTGTTGGTAGCAGAGGAGACCATGAGGATGCGAACTGGGAGCAGTGAGGGCCACAAAGATCTGTACCAGGAACAGAAGAGGCCTCAAGGATTGTTCTGAGAGCAATGAAGAAGACCAGAAAGATCAGAACAGAGAACAGCGGGGACCACAGACAGCTCTATCAGGAGAAATGAAGATCATAAGGAATCTGTATTGGAAAGAACACCATCCCAATCATGAAGCATTGGGGTGGAAACATCATACTTTGGGGCTGCGCTTCTGCAAAGGGCACAGGACGACTGCACAGTATTGAAGGGATAATCGATGGGGTCATGTGTCGCAAGATTTTTGACAACAGCCTCAATCCCTCAGTAAGAGCATTGAAGATTGGTCTTGGCTGAGTCTTCAGCATCACAATAACTTGGAACACACAGCCAGGGTAACTAAGGAGCGGCTCCTTAAGAATAATTTCAAGGTCATGGAGTGGCCTAGCCAGTCTGCAGATCTGAGCCCAATAGAAAATCTTTGGACGGAGCTGAATCTCAATGTTGTCCAGCAACAGCCCCGAAACATGAAAGATCTGGAGAAGATCTGTATGGAGGAATGGGCCAAAATCCCTGCTGCAGTGTGTGCAAACCTAGTCAATATTTATAGGAAACATCTGACCTTTGTAATTGCAAACAAAGGTTTCTACCAAATATTAAGTTCTGTTTTTGTATTGTATCAAATGTGCGTACCGCTATCTCCGGCGCCATTTAATTGAAGACACTGTGGAGAAAACTATAAGCGGCAGGGTTGCGTGTGCAGATATAAAAAAAAAAAAAAATATGCCAATGTCACTCACAGTCTTCTCCACAGTGTCTTCAATAAAATGGCGCCAGAGATTGCGTTATATGCATGCGCGGACTTCGGCACCGTTTTGGTAAAGACATCATTATTATGGCAATGTGTATGCGCTGCCAACAGCAGCAATGGCAGCGTGGCGCGATATTTAAATAAAGAAAAGGGGGCACGCCATAGAGGATACAGGAGGAGGAAGATACAGCGAGGACCTGACCCACAAGGCCCGCACTGATGCACAAATCAATCAAATGTTACAGTTACTGCCTTCAGACTTGAAAAATCATTTTTGGACAAGCATGCAACTGGGGGATAGGATATTTCCCAGTGATCAGATTTTTTGGGGGAGATACATTTTATTTCTGTAATGGGATAGTATAGATGGAACTGAGACTACCAGGCTGACCCTAAAGGCCCCGTTACACGCAACGACATCGCTAACAAGATGTCGCTAGGGTCACGGAATTCGTGACGCACATCCGGCCTCGTTAGCGACGTCGTTGCGTGTGACACGTACGAGCGACCACTAACGATCCAAAATACTCACCACATTGTTGATTGTTGACACATTGTTCATTTTCAAAATATCGTTGCTCGTTCTGGACGCAGGTTGTTCGTCGTTCCTGAGGCAGCACACATCGCTACGTGTGACACCCCGGGAACGACAAACAACAGCGTTCCTATGTCCAATGGCAACGAGATGGTAGTGACATTCATATGGCTGCACTCAGCCCCTCCGATTCTATTGGTTGCCTGCTGTGTGACGTCGCTGTGACGCCACACGAACCGCCCCCTTAAAAAAGAGGTTGTTTGTCGGCCACAGTGACGTCGTTAGGCAGGAAAGTATGTGTGACGCGTGCCTCCTATATTGTTCGCCACGGGCAGCGATTTGACCGTGATGCACAAACGACAGGGCGGCTGCAATCACTAGCGACATCGCTGCGATGTCGCAGCGTGTAAAGCGCCCTTAAGTCTGGGGAGTCTGCGCTGTCCGTTATCCCGACAGTAGACTAAGGGGTACTTTACACGCTGAGACATCGCTAGCGATTGCTAGAGATGTCGAGCGCAATAGCTCCCGCCCCCGTCGCTTGTGCAACATTTGGTGCGTCACACGCACGACGTCGCTGTGACCGCCAAACAATCCCTCCCTCAAGAGGGAGGTGCACTCGGCGTCATAGCGACGTCACTGCGGCGTCACCAAGCGGCTGGCCAATAGAAGCGGAGGGGCGGAGATGAGCGGGACGTAACATCCCGCCCACCTCCTTCCTTCCACATTGCCGATGGACGCAGGTAAGGAGATGTTCGTCGTTCCTGCGGTGTCACACATAGCGATGTGTGATGCCGCAGGAATGACGCACAACATCGTACCTGTGGCAGCAGCAATATTAAGGAAAGGAGAGACGTGTCAATGATCACCATTTTTGAACAATTTTGCGATCGTTGATCGTCGCTCCTTGGTGTCACACGCTGTGATGTCGCTACCGGCGCCGGATGTGCGTCACTAACGACGTGACCCCGATATCGGTAGCGATGTCGCAGTGTGTAAAGCACCCTTTAGAAGTGGTCAGGGTCAAGCCACCAGCGTAGCCCTGTCTCCTGTCCAGGCCCTAACATTTAAGTCCCCACCACCCAGGGGATTGACCTGGATGGAGCCCAACAACCCACCAACACACAAACGGGGGTAACCAAAACCTATACAGACCAATAACTTGCACTAAGGGGATGACCACGGAGTAAGGGTAAAGGTATAACAAAAAGGAGGTAGAAGAAACCACTTACAATAATCACAGAATAGCAGCAGCAGTAAGACACGTCCGCTCTGCTCCCTGGCTAGCTCCAACTGAATGAATAACCAGCAACAAGTCCAGGAAGCAAAGGGCTTATATTCCGGCCGGTGATTGCTTAACTGCTGCCAGCTGAAGCAGAAAGTGCATTAACCACACCAGTGCCAAAAGAAAAAAAAAATTGTTTAAAGTGCGTGGTCTAGATGGTAAGGTGATAACTGGCCCTGAACCTGTCCCTATACAAGTGACAGTTCCTTGTTGTAAGACTTTTTTTGAATTGTGATATCCTGATTTAAAATTTGGTAAATACTTTATAATTCTTTTGATTTAATTTAATTCTGTATCATGCACTTTTTTATAAAGAGGAAATAAAGACTGGATTTTTTTTATGATGCCAACAGCTTTATTTTCACATTACCATTTAATCACATGAGCTAGTGATTCCGCTGTCCGATCTCTATTGTTAATGAAAGGCAGAATCCATTTATTCATTTGCAAGCGTCAGTGAGTTTCCTCTCTCCTTGAGTTGCTTTGTTAGTAAGTAGGCCTTGCTATTATTAGCAACCTATAATGGGATGGAAAAATGTGGCAAATGTGGTTCAGTTTGAATGAGGAAGTAATACAAGAAGTGATGGATTTACATATCAGTAATGGAGTTTAATGCCTTTTCCTTTCCACGCTTTAACACTGACAGTGTCGGCAGGGGAGAGGGGGATGTGGGGCAGCCTTACCCTCCCCCAAGCACGCACTGTCAGTGTTAAAGGGCACGGCCCCGCGCTTTAACAGTAACAGTGCCAGACGGGGGTCTGGGAGTGCGAGGCTACCCCGCACCCCCTTCTCCCTGGCCAGCACTTTCAGAACCTGGGTATGACCTCCGGTGAACTAAGTGACGTCACTGCTGCCAGCTGGGTCCCACTTGTTAGTGTTTCCCGGAGCCTGGAGAGATCGGACATGTTTTTGGTCTCTCCAGGCTCGGATGTATTAGAGCTGAATCATCGTGAGACCTTGTGTGGATTACGTCGGACCTGCAGGGACTTTTTGGGGTTAATAAAGTGGTGAATGAGGGTCTTCCTTGTATTTTATTTCAAATAAAGGATTTTTGGGGTGTTTTTGTTTATTTCTTTAAACTTACAGATCAGTCATGGGGGGGTCTCATAGACACCTCCCATTACTAATCTACGGCTTAGAGTCAGCTGTGAGCTGAAATTAACCCCTCATTACCCCGATTGCCACTGAACCAGAACAATTAGGAAGAGCCGTGTAAAGTGCTGGGATTGTCACATATAATGGATGTGACAATCCTGGGAGGCTGTAGGCTGATATTTTTAGGCTGGGGGCTCCCAATAACATGGGTCTCACCAGCCTGAGAATATCAGCCCCCCAGTTGTCTGGCTTTATCTTGGCTGGTTATCAAAATTGGGGGAGACCGCATGCCGTTTTTTAAATTTATTTATTTTAACTGTACGCTATAGACCTGCAAACTGGGTTTATGATTGGAAGCGCCAGACAGGCTGTCTCACAGCATGGGGGCGCATCAGATTAAAACTAATCACAGACGCCGGTGGGTGGGGGAAGCAGTGAATATGTATGAGCCCAATAAGTGGCCCCAAAAGAAGAATGAGATGCCACGGGAGCAGTGTGACAGCCGCGTCGGTGATCGTGAGTATGAAGCGCTTGCTCCTACCCTCTTTGCGCTGGATTCTGGTCCCAATAGATTATATGGAGACCAGCATCTGGCCAGATACCAGGGATTCGGGGTCGGCGGGGGATTGATCATTGAATCCTTCCATCACTAGTAAGAAACGCAGGGACACAACACAAGAAGATAGAACATGCTGCATTTTTTTTTGTCAGACGTTTGTGACAAATAAACTGCAGACAAAAAAACTGCAACATGCGCACAGCAAATCTGAATTCTCATAGACTTTGCTGTGAAGTCAAAAGTCAGAACTTTCTGACAACAAAACTGCACCGAAAAACGCAGCGTGCATATATAGCCTAATACGCCTCTACGCATGTCCGCTCTCCTAAGCCATTTTTTGGCTGCCAGTTGAAGTCCTGACACTTTTCGCGCATGCACACTCTCATCTCCCCTGTCACCGAACAAACAGGAAATTACATCACTCCACAAACCGGTATAATGGCGCCTTCCACGCTCAGCCCACTCTCCTCCAGCGCAACTAGTCTCCACAGACCACCATACCACAATGATCGCAGGTATTTTTACTTGATCCACGTCCACCGTATATCTTTTTATCTATACTTATCCTCATTTATTTCTTTCAGCTTACCACTTGGAGATTCCTTCTCTGTGCACCTCGCTCATTCATCCAGGGCATTCATGAGGTGCTTCCTTCTACATACTTCTTTATATAGCTGTGATACCTATCTACCTTATATCAAGTTTATTTCTTTGCACTCCTATATGTTTCTTGTGTAATATCACATCAGGACAAATCTTGATCTCATGTTATACCCCCTATACAGAGGAAACTTACCTTCTTATTTCATACTTATTCTTATTTTTACCTGTAGCCTATGCTCCACTGACTTACTACCACAGACCTCAGACATATCTATATATATAATTGCCTTATTCTGTCTGTCTGTCTGTCTGTCTGTCTTGCTCCAAAATTGTGTCCTTACAGTGACAACTTTCGGATTGGCCGCCGGGCTCGGCCTGGCCCCGCCCACCCCCACGGATTGGCTGCTCGCCTCGGCCTGGCCCTGCCCCCCGCATGGATTGGCCGCTCGCCCCGACATTCCGCACGCATCGATCGCTCGGCCACGCCCCTTCCCCCCGAATTCAAACGAAGCCCCGACTCCCCCAGCCCAGACATAACCTTGCGATGCTGGGACGTGATGGAGCCGGTGTACGCTGGTAACCATGATAAACATCGGGTAACCAGCGTACACTGGTGCGGTCAATAATGAAGTGTCATGCAGCGGTGAAAGAGTTAAAGACACTGCAAGACACTTCATTATAGGCAGCGGGCACCCCCAGAAGAGAGAAGACAGAAGAAAGAAGACCCCGCAATCATACTCACCAGACGCCGACCGGAGCAGGTGAGCTCATCAAGGTCCTGCAGCGGCGGAACACACACACACACACACACACATACTCACACACACACACACTCACACATAAGAACAGACACACACACATCAGATCACACTCACTCACTCTCACACACACCTCACACACACATCAGATCGCATCCACACACTCACAACATCCGGCGATATCGCCTACTTCTCGGCGGCGATACTGTGCCCTGTGCAGTGACCTTCCAGGACCTGCCGGAGGATCACATGGCCAGAAGCATGTGGTATCTCCGGATGTTGGGAGTGTGTGAGCGCATATGTGCGATATCGTCAGTTTGTGTGTGCGTGTATGCGATCGGGTGTGTGCGTGTATGCGATCGGGTGTGTGCGTGTATGCGATCGTGTGTGTGTGTGTATGCGATCGGGTGTGTGTGTGTATGCGATCGGGTGTGTGCGTGTATGCGATCGGGTGTGTGCGTGTATACTGTCTGATGTGTGACTGTGGAGCACGATGGGGAGTGCGCAGCATGGGGGATGGAGCACGATGGGGGGTGCGCAGCATGGGGGATGGAGCACGATGGGGGGTGCGCAGCATGGGGGATGGAGCACGATGGGGAGTGCGCAGCATGGGGGATGGAGCACGATGGGGGGTGCGCAGCATGGGGGATGGAGCACGATGGGGAGTGCGCAGCATGGGGGATGGAGCACGATGGGGAGTGCGCAGCATGGGGGATGGAGCACGATGGGGAGTGCGCAGCATGGGGGATGGAGCACGATGGGGGGTGCGCAGCATGGGGGATGGAGCACGATGGGGGGTGCGCAGCATGGGGGATGGAGCACAATGGGGGGTGCACACCTCCCCCCAAAACACACACGCACCGCACAACACACCACACACACACACACTGGGAACCACAAACACCGCCCTACACAGACACCCACACACACAGACAACGCCGCGCACACACACAACACCCAACACACAAACACCACGGCACACACAAATATAGGCACATACCGCACAACACACACATTGCACAAAACATACCTCCCCCCAAAACACACACACGCACCCCACACCCACAAAGACAACACTGCAGACACACAGCGCTCCACAAACAACGCAACACACACAACGCAACACACATACAACACCGCTCACACCCCCCGCCACACCCAGACAACACCCAGAACATGTACAGCACCCTACACAAACACTTGGCAACTACACACAACATCTATATATATAATTTTTCAATAAAAAAGAGATTAAACATATATATATATATATATATATATATAACAAAAATAATACATTAACTACACAATACGTAAATTCTAGAATACCCGATGCGTAGAATCGGGCCACCTTCTAGTATTTTATAAGAGTATATATAAAACGTCTTTTTCTTTTATGCTTATTCTTCCCATTACAGTCATATTTATCCCATCCCATCTTCTCGTTTTCAGCAGCACTTTGTTGTTTTTTTTAAAAGGACAGCACCTAAACCACAGACATCACAGGTACATACACACATGGTCAAAATTTGTGGTACCCCATTCATGAAAGAAAAACCCACAATGGTTACAGAAATAACTTGAATCTGACAAAACTAATAATAAATAAAAAATCTATGAAAATGAACAAATGAAAGTCAGACATTGCTGCTTTTCTGCTTCCACAGAATTTAAAAAAAAATAAAACTTATGAAACAGGCCTGGACAGAAATGATGGTACCCCTGAAAATAATGTACAAAAGGCACATGTGAAATCAAGGTATTATTATTATTATTATTTATTATTATAGCGCCATTTATTCCATGGCGCTTTACAAGTGAAAGAGGGTATACGTACAACAATCATTAACAGTACAAAACAGACTGGTATAGGAGGAGAGAGGACCCTGCCCGCGAGGGCTCACAGTCTACAGGGAATGGGTGATGGTACACTAGGTGAGGACAGAGCTGGTTGCGCAGTGGTCTACTGGACTGAGGGCTATTGTAGGTTGTAGGCTTGGTGGAAGAGGTGGGTCTTGAGGTTCCTCTTGAAGCTTTCCACGGTAGGGGAGAGTCTGATGTGCTGAGGTAGAGCGTTCCAGAGTATGGAGGATGCACGGGAGAAATCTTGTACGCGATTGTGGGAAGAGGAGATAAGAGAGGAGCAGAGAAGGAGATCTTGTGAGGATCTGAGGTTGCGTGCAGGTAGGTACCGGGAGACTAGGTCACAGATGTAGGGAGGAGACAGGTTGTGCATGGCTTTGTATGTCATGGTTAGTGTTTTGAACTGGAGTCGTTGGGTGATGGGAAGCCAGTGAAGGGATTGGCAGAGTGGCGAGGCTGCGGAGTAGCGAGGGGAGAGGTGGATTAAGCGGGCCGCAGAGTTTAGGATAGATTGGAGGGGTGCAAGAGTGTTGGAAGGGAGGCCAGAGAGCAGGAGGTTGCAGTAGTCGAGGTGGGAGATGATGAGGGCATGCACTAATGTTTTTGCTGATTCTTGGTTAAGGAAAGCATGGATCCGGGATATGTTTTTGAGTTGTAATCGGCATGAGTTGAAGAGGGCTTGGATGTGTGGCTTGAAGGATAGAGCAGAGTCGAGGGTCACTCCAAGGCAACGAGCTTGTGAGACTGGGGAGAGTAAGCAACCATCGAGTTTGATGGAAAGGCTTGTTGGAGGAGATAAGTGAGGAGGAGGAAAGACAATGAGCTCTGTTTTGTCCATGTTAAGTTTTAGGAATCGCGCAGAGAAGAAGGATGAAATAGCAGACTGACATTGTGGAATTTTGGTTAGAAGAGAGGTAATGTCAGGTCCAGAGTGGTAGATCTGTGTGTCATCGGCATAGAGATGATACTGGAAGCCGTGGGACTCTATGAGCTGTCCCAGGCCGAAGGTGTAGATGGAGAACAGCAGGGGTCCAAGAACTGAGCCTTGGGGGACACTGACAGATAGGGGGCGAGATGAGGAAGTGGTGTGAGAATGGGAGATGCTGAAAGTTTGGTCGGTTAGGTATGAGGAGATCCAAGATAGGGCCAAGTCTGTGATGCCCAGAGATGAGAGAATCTGTAGTAGGAGGGAATGGTCTACTGTGTCGAAGGCAGAGGACAGGTCCAGGAGGAGGAGGATAGAGTAGTGTCGCTTGGCTTTGGCGGTTAGTAGGTCATTAGTGACTTTAGTTAGGGCAGTTTCAGTGGAATGATGCGGTCGGAAACCAGATTGTAGCTGGTCAAAGAGGGAGCAGGAGGAGAGGTATGAGGACAGTTCAAGATGGACATGCTGTTCCAGTAGTTTTGAGGCATAGGGGAGAAGGGATATGGGGCGATAGTTTGACACAGAGGATGGGTCAAGGGAGGGCTTTTTGAGGATGGGTGTAATAGAGGCATGTTTAAAGCATGAAGGGAATACACCAGTTGTTAGTGATAGGTTGAAGACATGGGTTAGGGCTGGGATGAGGACTGCGGTGATGTTGGGGATGAGGTGCGATGGGAGCTTGTCCAGTGCACAGGTTGTTAGATGTGATCTTGAGAGTAGAGTGGAAATATTGTTTTCTGTCATGGTGGAGAAGCTGGATTTGGAGGAAGAAGGCTGAGTAGCTATGATGAGGGGCTGTGGTGATTGTGGGCCAAAGCTTGCTCTGATGGTGTCAATCTTCTGCCTGAAGAAAGAGGCAAAGTCTTCAGCTGAGAGGAGAGGAGAGGGAGGTGGTGCTGGAGGATGGAGGAGAGAATTAAAAGTGTTGAATAGCTGTTTAGGGTTGTGAGAGAGAGGATATGAGGGATGAGAAGTAGGTTTGTTTTGCAGCAGTGAGTGTGGACTTGAAAGTGGTCAGGGACTCTTTATATACAATGAAGTGCTCAGTGGAATGAGACCTCTTCCATCTGCGCTCAGCAATTCTGGAAGCCCGTCTCAGTTCTTTAGTCTGCCTCGTGTGCCAGGGTTGCCTGTTGATTGTGCGGGTTTTGGTGTGTGTGAGGGGGGCGGCTGATTCGAGAGCTGCAGAGATTGTAGTGTTGTATAAAGTTGCAGCAGCATCTGCATTGTGTAGAAATGCAATGTCTGTGAGAGGGAGAAGGGACTGAGAAAGGGCGTGTAAATCAAGGTGTTTTATAATTCTGCGAGGGTGTGAAAGTTTGTGGGGGGGGGGTTGCATAGTTGGAGAAGAGAGGGAAGAGAATGTGAGTAGGTTGTGGTCAGACAGGGGGAGAGGTGAGTTAGAGAGGTTAGATAGGGAACAGAGGCGAGTGAAGATGAGGTCCAGCGTGTGGCCATCTTTGTGAGTAGCTGCAGAAGACCATTGGGTGAGGCCGAAGGAGGAAGCGAGTGTTAGAAGTTTGGAGACAGATGAGTGGGAAGTGTCAATGGGGATATTGAAATCACCCATGATGATGGTGGGGATGTCAGTGGAAAGGAAGTGTAGTAGCCAGGTGGTGAAATTATCAAAAAAGGCAGTGGCTGGCCCTGGAGGGCGGTAAATGACAGCCAGTTGAAGGTTGCAGGGGGCGTAGATGCGTACGGAGTGCACCTCAAAAGATGGGAGAATAACAGAGGGTGGTAGTGGAATTGGTGTAAAGGAGCATTGGTCGGACAGGAGCAAACCAACTCCTCCACCATGCTTGTTGCTGGGGCGGGGTGTGTGAGAGAGTTGGAGACCGCCATAAAAAAGTGCAGCAGGAGAGGCAGTGTCAGAGGGGGTGAGCCAGGTTTCTGTGATGGCGAGGAAGGAGAGTTTATTAGTGATGAAAAGATCATGAATGTAGGATAGTTTGTTGCAGACAGAGCGAGCGTTCCATAGAGCTCCTTTTAGTGGGACTGGGGGAGCGGGGGCTGGGTGAATGTTTATGAGGTTTGAGAGTGTGCGGAAATTTGTGTTAGGTTGTGGATGTGGGTATGTCCACTAATTAGCATCACAGGTGTCTACAATCTTGTAATCAGTCAGTGGGCCTGTATATAGGGCTGTATATAGGGCTACAGACACTCACGGTGCTGTTTGATGACATGGTGTGTACCACACTCAACATGGACCAGAGGAAGCGAAGGAAAGAGTTGTCTCAGGAGATTAGAAAGAAAATTATAGACAAGCATGTTAAAGGTTAAAGTTATAAGACCATCTCCAAGCAGCTTGATGTTCCTGTGACTACAGTTGCACATATTATTCAGAAATTTAAGATCCATGCGACTGTAGCCAACTCCACAGAAGGAAAATTGATGACAAATCAAAGATTCAGATAATACGAATGATAACAAAAGAGCCCAAAAAAACTTTTAAAGAGATTAAAGGTGAACTTCAAGCTCAAAGAACATCAGTGTCAGATCGCACCATCCGTCGTTGTTTGAGCCAAAGTGGACTTCATGGGGGACGACCAAGGAGGACACTATTCTTGAAAAAAAATCATAAAAAAGCCAGACTGCAATTTGCCAAACTACAAGTTAACAAGCCAAAAAGCTTCTGGTAGAATGTCCTATGGACATATGAGACAAAAATTGAACTTTTTGGCAAGGCACATCAGCTCTATGTTCACAGGCGGAAAATGAAGCATATCAAGAAGAGGACACTATCAAAACTGTGAAACATGGAGGAGGCTCTGTTATGTTCTGGGGTTGCTTCACTGCATCTGGCACAGAGTGTCTTGAATCTGTGCAGGGTACAATGAAATCTCAAATTTCAAGACTATCAAGGGATTCTAGAGAGAAATGTGCTGCCCAGTGTCAGAAATCTTGGTCTAAGTCGCAGGTCATGGGTCTTACAACAGGATAATGACCCAAAACACACAGCTAAAAACACCCAAGAATAGCTAAGAGGAAAACATTGGACTATTCTGAAGTGGCCTTCTATGAGTCCTGACCTAAATCCTATTGAGCAGCTTTGGAAAGAGCTGAAACATCTGGAAAAGGCAAACTTCAAACACCAGACAACTGGAGCAGTTTGCTCTTGAGGAGTGACCAAAATACCTGTTGAGAGGTGCAGAAGTCTCATTGACAGGTACAGGAATCGTTTGATTGCAGTAATTGCCTCAAAAGGTTGTGCATCAAATATTAAGTTAAGGAGGAGCAGGAGGAGCAGGAGGAGGAGGAGGGGGAAGAGGAGGAGCCAGGAGGAGGAGGGGGAGGAGGAGAAGCAGGAGGAGGGGGAGGAGGAGCAGGAGGAGGTGGAGGAGGGGGAGGAGAAGGAGCAGGAGGAGCAGGAGGAGGGGGAGGAGGAAGAGCAGGAGGAGGAGGCGGAGGGGGAGGAGGAAGAGCAGGAGGAGGAGGAGGAGCAGGAGGAGGGGGAGGAGGAGGGCGCGATCATTTCTGTCCAGGCCTATTTCATGAGTTTTATTTTTTTTTTAAATTCCGTGGAAGCAGAAAAGCAGCAATTTCTGACTTTCATTTATTTATTCTCATAGATTTTTTTATTCATTATTACTTTTGTCAGATTCAAATTATTTCTGTGACCATTGTAAGTTTTTCTTTCATTAAACGAGGGGTACCAACAATTTTGACCACCTGTGTGTATGCCCTTTGTCACACTCTCATTATGTGTTACCATTATTCCTCATATTGGTGATCTGACGTCTCCTTACACTTCACACAGAACCCACACGGGTTTATATGGTGCAGCTTCTTCTATTTGTATACATCCTTTTTAGCACTTTTTTTCACTTTCGTGTCTCACTACTTTTTTTTCTCTACTTTATGTTTAGTATTCCTTATACTACAATGTACATTTTTCATGGAATATCATTCTGTTACTCTATTGCACTGATTCATGTATATATCTCCTGTCTTCATATTCAGATAAACCATGACAAAGGCTAAATTGTAGGGGAAACGTCGGAATATGAAGGTAGTTGTACAACTGTATGAATTGGAAATTTGTTATTAAAGTAAACCCCACACCTTTTTGCATTGACCTTTGTGTGTCCCGAAGTTATTACATTATATATCGCCCTGAACATGCTACACCCTGATAAACACAAGCTCCGCCTCCAGTGACATCACCTGGTTCAATGGGGGAGGAGTCTTCTCTAAGGCATCACCCTGTACACGCTACACCCTGAACACAAGCTCTACCTCCAATGACATCATCCGGTTCAGTGGGGGAGGAGTCTTCTCTAAGGCATCACCTTGTACATATTACACTCTGAACACAAGCTCCACCTCCAGTAACATCACCCGGTTTTGTCGGGGAGGAGTTTTTTCTTTGACATCACCCTGTACATGCTACATCCTGATAAACACAAGCTCCACCTCCAGTAACATCACCTGGTTCTGTGGGTGGAGTCTTCTCTATGTTAGCACCCTGTACATGTTACACCCTGATAAACACAAGATCCGCCTCCAGTGACATCACCTGGTACTGTGGGGGAGAAGTCTTCTATTTTGTTTACTTTGTACATCTGCAAGGAGTTTGTATGTTCTCCTGTGTTTTTGTGAGTTTCCTACAGATCTTCCAGTTTCCTCCCATCCTTCAAAGACATACTGATAGGGAATTTAGATTGTGAGCCCCAATGGGGACAGTGATGATTACATCTGTAAAGCATTGTGCAATTAATGGTGCTATATAAGTGAGTAAAGTAAATAAGAAATAAATACTACTTCCTTATAAAAATGATGCTTCACTTCCAGTGACATCACCTGGTTCTGCAAGGGGGGAGCCTTGTCTATGGTATACGCTGTGCATATATCCATATAGAAAGTGTAACCCCTGCCTGGATCCACAGACTCAGACAGGCTGTAATGGACAGGCTAGAGGGAAGCCACTCACCAAGCAGGACCCCCAGAACCCTGAAACCCTTTAACCCCTATACAGGGATTTGGAGTTACATAGGGCCCTGGAGATCACTACCTGTGGAAGGCTGCAGTCCGATGAGAGTATTCGTCAGGCAGGGTCAAACCAAGAATTGCAGAACATGGACAGAATCGGTAGGCAAGGACGTAATCAGAAAATATAGCAGAGGTCAAATCCGGATCGGGCAGCGAGGTACAAAAACAGCAGGAAGGAGGGTAGTCAGAAAACAAGCAGAGATCAACACACAGGAATCACAAAACAGAACAGGACAGAACAGCAGCCAGAATATCAGGACTATCTCTGGCAGTGGTCAGCAGACAGGAGGGGAATTAAGAAGGGTGTGGTGTCTTCCCATTGGCTGTAGCTGAATGATGGTAACTTCAGCTGGAAGACACACGCCACCTATAGTCAGCCAGTGCTACTGCAGATCTCAAGGAAACCCAGCACAGTGGATGAGCGGAGCCTGCGCCCACCGGCGCCGCTGGCATCGACTCCTTTCCCGTCACCAGCACCATCCACGGCAGGAACACGGCGTTACTGGCTATCGGAGTAGAAGTCGCTGGAGCGGACTCCGGTGGTGACGTAACAGAAAGATGCTTCACTTCCAGTGACATCACTTGGTTCTGCGGCCCGTGGGAGAGTAGACACTGCTATGTTCAGCTCTTTCATTTGCTGTTCCAGTTACACATGGAGGAGCAGGGTAACACATTTTACAGTATTCAGATGCAGGAGAAAAAAAATCACTCAATTTTATTTCCATTTTTTTACAAAATTTAGCAATGACAGTCAGCAACCTTTAAGCCCCATGCACAACTGTGCACAGCCCAGTTACTGCATATAGGAGAACAAGCACAGCCCAATCACCACATGCAGCTGAACACACAGCCCAGTTACTGTGCACAGGTGTGCAAGCACAGACCAGTCACCATGCACATGTGAACATGCATAGCCCAGTCACCATGCACAGGTGAGCATGCACAGCCCAATCATCACATGCAGCTGAGCACGCACAGCCTAGTCACCATGCACAGGTGAGCATGCACAGCCCAATCATCACATGCAGCTGAGCATGCACAGCCCAGTCACCATGCACAGGTGAGCATGCACAGCCCAATCACCACATGCAGCTGAGCATGCACAGCCCAGTCACCGTGCACAGGTGAGCATGCACAGCCCAATCACCACATGCAGCTGAGCACGCACAGCCCAGTCACCATGCACAGGTGAGCATGCACAGCCCAATCACCACATGCAGCTGAGCACGCACAGCCCAGTCACCGTGCACAGGTGAGCATGCACAACCCAGTCACCATGCACAGGTGAGCATGCACAGCCCAATCACCACATGCAGCTGAGCACGCACAGCCCAGTCACCGTGCACAGGTAAACATGCACAGCCCAGTCACTGTGCACAGGTGAGCATGCACAGCCCAGTCACCGTGCACAAGTGAGCATACACAGCCTAGTCACCGTGCACAGGTGAGCATGCACAGCCCAGTCACTGGGCACAGGTGAGCAAGCACAGACCAGTCATCGCATAGAGATAAGCTGGCGCAACCCAGTCACCGTGCACAGGTGAGCATGCACAGCCCAGTCACCATGCAAAGGTGAGCATGCACAGCCCAATCACCACATGCAGCTGAGCACGCACAGCCCAGTCACCGTGCACAGGTGAGCAAGCTCAGACCAGTCACTGCATAGAGTTGAGTATGCACACTGCACAGTCACCGTGCACAGGTGAGCATGCACAGCTGAGTTCCCGCATACAGGTAAGCATGCACAGCCCAATCACCACATGCAGCTGAGCACACACAGCCCAGTCTCCATGCACAAGTGAGCACACACAGTCGAGTCACTGCATACAGGTAAGCAGGCACAGACCAGTCCACTGCATACAGATGAGCATGCACAGCCTAGTCAACAGGCGCAGCAGAGCATACACAGCCCAGTCACAGCATATAGGTGAGCACACACAGCACAGTCCAATGCATACACGTGAGAATGCACAGCCCAGTCATCGGGCGCAGCAGAGAATGCACAGCCCAGTCACAGCATACAAGTGAGCATGCACAGCTCAGTCACCGTGTAGAAGGGAGCATGTACAGCCCAGTCATCACATGCAGGTGAGCATGCACAGCTCAGTCACCGTGTGCAGTGGAGTATTGGACATCTGGCCAACAAATCATTCTGTATGTCCTCTGTAAGGTGAATACAGGTCCCGTGCCCAGTGCTTATGATAGGAATGAGCTGCAGACAATATCTGATATTACACCATGGTGAGATTATAACCTGTAAGGTGTTCATATTATGGGATTTCTGTTTTCACATCACACCCATCAATAATGATTCATAGATCACATTATAGATTACATCCTGAGAACTAGCCCATCACTTCTAGTGACATCATCAGATTCATAGGGGGAAGAGTCTAATTCATAGTATGACACTGTAAAAATCCATGTTCTCATAGGTAGAGGATCCGCCTTCTGTGACATCATCTAGTTCTGCGGGGGAAGGTCGGGGGAGTCTTTTCTATGGTATGACACTGTACAGATCCAGCTCCTGATAGGGAGAGGCCACTGCTTTCTGTGTGGCATGTTCTGGCAGGAATAAGTTGTATTGTTGATTCTCCATCATATAGTGAGACATCTCCTCATTCTGCAAAAATATTAACAAAAGAAAGAACCAATCAGACAAGAGGCTCCAATTAGGGTCAGGATGAGGGACTGGTGGAGGCAAACCCCCAGATTCTACCCACCACACATAGATAAAAGAGTAAAATGAAGCTAACATGCCCCTCCACCCATATACGACATATTATATAGACAAATCACCTGCACCACTTCAGGGCCACGGGGTCCTCGCTGTCTGCGGTCTGTAAATTATAATGTAAAGTAAGAGGACGATCAAACATTATATCAATTGTCTGAGTATAATCATATGATTGAATTTATAAGTAACATTGTATTATTTGTATGTATAATACTATATCACGTGTCTTTATGTACCGTAACATTTCATGTTGCTGTAATAAATGCATTATATTGTTTATCTGGCTGGAATACATCTAAAACAATATAGTAAAGCCACCAATGATGTGAAACAATTTATGCTGATGGCCGTAAATCATCTAGCTCACCATAATTACTTTTGCATCAACAGAGAATTTTTTCTTCAAACAGAGGGAGCCCCAATGGGATCTAAATTCTCAACAGATCTAGCAAATCTTTATGTAGCATGGAGGGAGAAGAATAACACTAATCTGTATAGCCTGCTATTATTAGGTGTGAAACTAAAAAGTGGGGAGACAAAGGGCGCAATAGGGTCTTACCCGATATAGCAAGTGGTGATAGGAAAGGAACAGTAACACTCACCTGATAGGGTTGTGCCAGTCACAACTCCTTCAAAAGCATGTGAGTGTCCGTGTGATTCAAGCAGTGGCCCCGTATAACAATATAGAATGTTAATTAAATATAGAGAGGGAACCACGGGTATATGCCGCGCTTAAAAACCACTGAAGTGGAAATGATGTGAAAATTTCTCTTTTATTTACAGCATTCCTACGCGTTTCAGAGACAAAGACCGTCTCCTTCTTCAGGGAAAAAAGCTTTTTTTTTTTTTCCCCTGATTATTAGGTGTGGGCAATTTATAGACGATGTACTGACAGTGTGGGAAAATGAACAGACCAGCTTTTCATCTTTTTTTTCACATATATAAATGATAATAAGTTAAATTTAAAATTCTCAGAGTCCTTTTTGAAAAAAGTAGCATACTTTTTTGAAATATCGCTGATAGGAAGTGAAAACATCAACAAAGTTGACACTTCAACATATAGTAATAATTACAGACAAATCCCTAAATTAGTGAAGAAATAAGTTTCAAACCTGGATGCAATTCTAGGAAATATGTGAAAGGGTGGCAGACAGTGTGTGGCCTCTATTGGTATGGTATATACCCTCTATTATTTGGTGTGGGCAATTTATAGACGATGTACTGACAGTGTGGAAGAATCATCAGACTATGTTTTCATATTTTGACGTATATAAATGATAATGAGTTAAATTTCAAATTCTCAGAGTCCTTTTTGAAAAAAGTAGCAAACGTTTTTGAAATATCGCTGATAGGAAGTGAAAATATCAAAAAAGTTGACACTTCAACATATAGTAATAATTATAGACAAATTCCTAAAATAGTGAAGAAATAAGTTTCAAACCTGGATGCAATTTTAGGAAATATTGAAAGGGTGGAAGACAGTGTATGACAAGAAGGGAAAAAACTATTGGGAATATCTTATCACTGAGCATTTATACAAGTGAGTCATCTCATACAAAAGTGGCGATCCCAGAAGGGATTTTTTAAATGTAAAGGTAATGGCTATAAAGTCTGTGTATATGCAAAAAATAAATTCAACAAAAACTAATTAAATCATTGATAGCAAAAATAAGAAATATGAGTGAATTGTAATGCCTCACATCTAGTATATGTTGTAGACTGTAAACTATGAGATCCTAAATATGCTGGATGCTCATGGTATATATGGGGTTAGGGACACAGGTGCGATTCAACAGGTAGTGAAAAGTACTCACCTCACACGGGACGGGTCTCGTCATTTTATTTTATAAATTGCACTTGTACCATTGTATGATATTCTATGACTAAGAGCAGTGTGCATGCAAAACACTTGGGAAAAACTAATATGGACCAGTAAGCGATGTTTAATCCATTTCAAGGGAATTTTATTATATTGAGGTTGGAGCCGCTTTTTCTATAGCGCTGCATTTACAAGCTCGGATTCAGTAAGTGCTGCTCTGAGCACTCTACTAATAAGGGTTAATGTTGCTGATGTAAACTACAATGAGAACGTGAAGCAATCACAACTGTGAGAAATCTGCCTACATTTCTGTGCACAATATTATTCATCTTACTGTAATAATAATATATCACTTTATGACTGTAATATTATTGAGATATAATGTTTCTAACGGTAAATACCAGGACTTCATATACCAGACACCAATAATATCAGATAGTAATGAGGATAAACAACTACCCAGGGTGGAGAATTCAGTGTAGACGATCGGACCCCTGAGAACAAGAGAAAACAACCATAATATTTATTATCTATATATATATGTACACCCAATGCACTGTACATACATAATGCACACATATGTAACATACACGATCCATACATGATGCACACATATATATTATACACTGTACATACACCATACACACATATAACACGCATATATACACCAGACATACATAACTCATGCATATATAACATATATCATACTGTACATATCTATATAACATACATTGTACATACATATATAATGTACACCATACATACGGTACATAGTACGTGCATAGTACATACCGTACACACACCACACATGCATAGTGCATGCATACACATATAGATAGCATACCCTGTGCATACATAATACATTATTATACATAATACATATATAACATACACTTTATATACATATATAACATACACTGTACATACATAGTACACACATAGATAATGTACACCTTACATAATGCAAACATATACTGCATGTATAACACTGTACATACAAAACACAGATAAACTGTGCATACATAATACATACATATAATAATACATATATAAAATATATAATATAAAGTGTGCATATATAATATATACATATATAACATACACCATACATACATAATATATACATATCTATATTATCATACACATATACTGTATATCGGGTGATTGGTATATTTCAAAATGTATTACATGCACAATAGTGAATGACACATGATAAGGAACATAAACTCTCCAAATTTAGCACATAATGTTTCCATATGTTCTATGTGTTTGCCTTTTGTCACCTATACGATATGGTAATCACAATGCAGCATGTCCTGGCTGATGATCATTATAGCGGTGTAGAATTTGTATCTGATGTCGTGGTCGGACGGCCATAAATGTTGCAAATAGCTGTATGCAGTATGGTTTCTGGTGCAGTTGCCGTCGTAGAATCTTCCAATCGGTTGATGAATGACAAGTTTATGACTTGCATGACATATTGATTTCTATGTACTACGTGTAAAAGTCTAAAGGGTGCTTTACACGCTGCAACATCGCTAGCGATCTCGTTAGCGATGTGACACGCCAGATCGCAGGTGCGATCTGCTGAGTTCGCACATGTGACCGGCGCTATAAAACGACCTATTTGCGATCTCGGGAGATCGCATCTGCGATCTGGCGTGTCACATCGCTAATGAGATCGCTAGCAATGTCGCAGCATGTAAAGCACCCTTAAGGCTATGTCCGCACGTTGCTTTTTACCTGCTTTTTACCTGCTTTTTTGCTGCTTTTTCAACTGCAGCGTTTAATGCCAAAATGGTTGTGTTCTGCTTTTCAAGCAAAGTCTATGGGAATTTGGTTTTCTTGTCCGCACTATGCAGTTCAAACTGCAGCCTTTTTGTTGCAGAACTTTGGTCAAAAACTCAGCTTTGCAGTGCAAAACCCAAATGGCAAAAACAATTGACATGTCAATTGTTTTTGCCATTTGGGTTTTACACTGCAAAGCTGAGTTTTTGACCAAAGTTCTGCAACAAAAAGGCTGCAGTTTGAACTGCATAGTGCGGACAAGAAACCCAAATTCCCATAGACTTTGCTTGAAAAGCAGAACACAACCATTTTGGCATTAAACGCTGCAGTTGAAAAAGCAGCAAAAAAGCAGGTAAAAAGCAGGTAAAAAGCAACGTGCGGACATAGCCTCACTCTCTTCACTGCTTCACCTGTAACAGTCGGCCATCCACGGCTTTTACGTTTACACACGCATCCTGTGTGCTTAAATTGTTGATACCACCGTAGAATGCTATGGTGACCAAGCGGTCACTTTCATACTGTCTTCGGAGCGTTTGCTGCAAGGTGCGATTTGATCTACACTTCTCATACTCTAAAACACAAAACGCTTTCTCTTGCATAGCCTCCATTTTGGGATCTGATGCCGCCCTGCCACCTGGTGAGTCACAACTCTCTGAGTCTGCACACCGCGGGAGTTACAAACTCTGAGATGGGAACTTTCGATGCATTAAATTTATGTCTTTGCAGTTATATGAATGGAAAACCTGATGAATGTTTTATAATCATCCTGTACTATACACCGTACCTACATAATACAGGGTGGGCCATAAGTATGGATACACCGTGATAAAAACGGTAAGGTGATATCAGCAACCACTTCCATTTTATCAGGGTGTATCCATACTTATGGCCCACCCTGTACATATATAACATGCACCGTACATACATATACATTGCCATGCAAAAATATTCATACTCAGTGAAATTTTCCACATTTTTTCACATTACATTCACAAACTTAAATGTATTTTATGAAACACACCAACACTAAGTAGCAATTATTTGTGAAGTGTAAAGGAAATTATACATGGTTTTCTAAATATTTTTAAAAAAATAAATTTGTAAATTGTGAAATGCATGTGTATTTAGCCCCTTGTAGTTTGATACCTCTTAAATAAAATCCCGAGTGACCAATTGCCTCAAAAAGTCACCTAATTGGTAAAATGAATCCTTCTGTGGGTAATTTATTCTCAGTATAACTACAGCTGTTCTGTAATGGCTTCAGAAGTTTATTTCAAAACATTAGGGATCAAACAGCATGAAAACCAGGGAACACACCAGACAAGTCAGCGATAAAGTTGAGCAGAAGAGTTAGTTTGTAAAAAAAATAGCCCAAAGTCTGAACATCTCACAGAGCACAGGTCATTCCATCATCCAAAAATGGAAGGAGTATGGCACAACTGCAAACCCACCAAGACAAAGCCGTCCACTAAGTCCACTTAAACTGACATCACAATCAAGGAGCACACCTAATTAGAGGAGCCAAAAGACCAATGTATACTCCGGAAGAGCTGCTGAGATCCAAAGCTCAGGGAGGAGAATCTGTACAGAAGAAAACTATTAGTTGTATACTCCACAAAAATGGCTTTTATGTAAGAGTGGCAAGAAGATAGTCATTTTTGATAGCAAGCCATAAGAAGTCCTGTGTGCAGTTTGCAAAAACTCATGTACAGGACACAGCGAGCTTGTGGAAGAAGGTGCTCTGGTCAGATGAGACCAAAGTAGATTTTTTTTAGCTAAATGCAAAACTAACTCTGCACCCTACACATGCGCTCCTTGTTTTCATTCTTATCTCTGTCTCTTTCCGTCTGTCTCTTTCCCTGTCTGTCTCTTTGTCTGTGTCTATCTGTCTGTCTCTTTGTCTGTCTGTCTGTATCTTTTCCTGTGTGTCTGTCTCTTTCCCTGTCTGTCTCTTTCCTTGTCTGTCTCTGTCTGTCTTTTTCCTTCTCTGTCTCTGTCTGTCTCTTTCCTTGTCTGTCTCTGTCTGTCTCTTTCCCTGTCTGTCTATTTCCCTGTCTGTCCCTGTCTGTGTCTTTCCTTGTCTGTCTCTGTCCCTGTCTGTCTCTTTACCTGTCTGTCACTTTCCTTGTCTATCTCTTTCCCTGTCTGTCTCGTTCCCTGTCTGTCTCGTTCCCTGTCTGTCTGTGTCTTTCTTATTGTCTGTCTCTGTCTGTCTGTCTCTTTCCCTGGCTGCATTGTGACACGCCAACATTCTTCTGAAGTTCTGGCTGCATTGTGGCTCCCAGCTCCATTGACTTTAATGTAAGCAGGTTTTTTAGCAAATAACTGTAAAGCGTGGGGTTAAATTTCCCCTGAAATAATAATATTTATACATATTCCGCAGCGCTTTACAATTCAGGAGGTTCATATACAAACAAGTAACAGTTATAGAAAATACAATAATTAGAGGGGGGAAAAAGACAACCCTGCTCGTGAGAGCTTACAATCTACAATGAGATGGGGGGGGGCAAGGTACAAGTGCTTATTTACAATGACAATCCAGCCATCTCAAGGAAATGGGGGATAGATAATGAATGCCTGGATCAGTTGGCCAGGACCTTGAGATGTATTTGGTTGCCATGGAGTTTGACATGGGGTTATGTTCTGAGAAGGCGTGGAAGCACTATGTGAATTTAGTTCGGCTAGAGGTGTGATAGGCCGCCCTAAAAAGATACGTTTTTAGGGTGCGTCTGAAGCTGAGTAAGTTGTGACTCGTCCTAGCTTCTTGGGTTAGAGCGTTCCGGAGAATTGGTGCAGCTCGGAAGAAGTCTTGGACCCGGGAGTGGGAGATTCGTATTAGTGTGGATGTAAGGCTAGTTTCACACTTGCGTTGAACGGCATCCGTTGCATAGCGTTGTGTGACGGATGCAACGGATGTGTTGCATATAGTGACACAACGGATGCAACGGATCGTACAAAACAACGGAATCTGCTTTTTTTTTTTTCTTACAGTTTTACCGATGGCAGACTATTGTGAACGATCAGCTGATCACCCGGCTGCCGGGTGATCAGCTGATCGCTCACAGCAGCCGGTCACTGGGTGATCATCTGATCGCTCACAGCAGCCGGTCGCCGGTGATCAGCTGAACGCTCACAGCAGCCGGTCGCTGGGTGATCAGCTGATCGTTCGGCCGCCGAGAATGTGTGCAGGGGCGGAGTGCGGGGCACGGAGTGGGTGGAGCCGAGCGGGGCCATGGCGCTGAGGCGTCAGTGCCGCGGGGATTGCATCGCTGGGAACAGGTGTGTGTGTGTCTGTGTGCGCGCATTTGTACATGCGGAGTGCGGGAGGGGGCGGAGCCGAGCGGGGAAGTGTCGGGCTCCCTGCACACGTAGCCAGGGTAAATTTCGGGTAACTAAGCAAAGCACTTTCCTTGGTTACCCAATATTTACCTTGGTTACTAGCTTACACTGCTTAGGGCTGGCTCCTTGCACACGTAGCCAGGGTAAATATCGGGTAACTAGGCAAAGCACTTTCCTTAGTAACCCGATGTGTACCCTGGTTACGTGTGCAGGGAGCCAGAGTGAGCATGCGCAGTGAAATCCTACGGATTGCGCTGCTCAAAAAAAGTTACATGCTGCGTTTCTTCCGCCCGGCGGAAGCAACGCAGCGTTGGCCAGCGGAAGCAACGCAGGTACTTCTATCACAATCCATCATCCATACAAGTCTATGGGAAAAAGCAGAATCCGTTAATGGATTCCGCTGTTTTCCAAAAGGGCGGATTGTGACTGAAGGTAATTAACACAAGTGTGAAAGTACCCTTAGCCGAAAGTCATTTGCAGAGCGTAGAGAACGGGTGGGGTGATAGACGATGAGGGCGGATATGTAGTGGGTGCCGCAGTGTGGAGAGCTTTGTGGGTGAGAACAAGCAGTTTGAATTGGATCCTGTGATATATGGGCAGCCAGTGCAATGACTGGCACAGAGCAGAGGCATCTGAGTAGCGGTTAGCCAGATAGGTGACCCTGGCTGCTGCATTAAGTTTGGACTGTAGAGGAGAGAGTCTAATTAGGGGGTGAACAATTAATAGAGATTTACAGTAGTCAAGGCGAGAGTGGAACAGGGCCACGGTGAGGGTTTCTGTTGTTTCCATTGTGAGAAAGGGGCGGATTCTAGAGATGTTCTATGACTTTTCCTGAGTCAAATGGGGCATCTGTGCAAAATTTCGTGATTGTAAATGCGACGGTGCAGATTCCTTTAGTGGACATACACACACACATACATAAATACACTCAGCCTTATAATATACAATATATATAATACAATACAATATACAATACAATATACAATATACAATACAATATACAATATATATAATACAAATAGAATATACAATGTACATACATAATTCATACGTATATAACATACATGTACATGTGTAACTTACGTTTCCACTGGAGACCCTGTGGCTGAAGAAAAAAAAGACGTTAGATGTTCCCATGTTCCTTAGATCTTTTGTCCCCATCCCCATACATTATACAGTGCTATATAATATGTCAGTGCAATGTGTTTTGCCCTCTAATACATATTTGTGTAAACAGTATTAATGATCCTATTGATAATCACCATGATTGCAAATTCTGTAACATCCAACCACCAAGACGATGACAACAACGATCCCAAATACCGCTCCCAGGGACATGATGATGTAGATGATAGGATTTGTTGAATTTGATCCACCTAAACAAAAGAGAAACCATGGTCAACTGGAGTAGCAGACTGGACCCTTAAGGGTAGGTGACGAATATTACACTGGCCACAAGGTAGTGTGGGACAAGACTCTCATGGGTGGATGACCCTTAAAACACTCATGATTGAGCAGGACTGAACTCTTGTATGTGGGTGATGCTTATACACTGTTCATTATATGGATCAGGACTGGACCTTCATAGGTGGGTGACAGTTAATACATCATTGAACACTAGATAACTGAATCCTTGAGGATGGATGAAGCTTGTTACACTGATTAGCAGTTGAAGCGGTACTGGATGCTTGTGGGTGGGTGATGCTTACTAAAGTAGCTACTACATCGAGCAAGCTTAGACCAATGGGAGTGAGTCACACTTATTACACTTGTCCCTAGATGGAGCGGATTTGGACCTTTTGTGTTTAGGGGACACTTATTTCACTAGATAAAGTGGAACTGAACCCTTGTGATAGAACACTTAATAAACTGTTCATTAGATGGATCTGGATTGGGTACTTACATGGGTCATCAGGTGGCGCAGTACTGGAACCTTGTGGGTAACGCTTTTACACTGGTCACTACATGGAGCAAGACCGGGACTTTGTGGCTGGATGATTCTTCTTACACTGATGTCTAGATGGCAGCGGACTGGACCCTCGAGGGTAGGTGACACTTATTACAGTGGTCACCAGATTAAGTAGTACATGACAGCACGCCGTGAGGACATGTGCGCGCTGGTCTCGCTTTCTTCCTCTCCACTCTATGCTGATTTTTATCGCTGCAGCCCTGGCGTCAATTAGCCAGCTTTGACCTGTTCCATGGTGATGCTGTGTGCACTTCTGAATCTGCTGGGGTCATTCCTCCTCCCTTGGTTTAAGGGGTCCTGCTATGACTCTTGAGTCTGCTCTCTCTACTCCTCAAGGTCTTCACTTGACCCTGCAGGCTAACCTGTGAGGAGCAGCCATGAAGGAGATATACTGTGACATACTGAAACAGCACATGATCCCCTCCCTTCATATTCCAACATGATAACGACCCCAAAACACACCTCCAAGACGACCACTGCCTTGCTAAAGAAACAGAGTAAAGGTGCTGGACTGACCAAGTGTATCCAGATCTAAACCCTATTAAGCATCTGTGGGGCCTCCTCAAACAGAATGTGGAGGAGCGGAAGGTCTCTAACATCCAACAGTTCTGTGATGTCATCATGGAAGGAGAAGATCCAGCAGCTCCTGTGAACCTCTAGTGAATTTTATTTACCATATTATACCATCCAGACATACAACTTGACATGCTCCACACAACCTACATATGTGGCCTTGTTATAAATACAATACCAGTAAAAAGGACAAATACAATAACATTCTCATTTTTGTGTGTTTTTTTTTTTTTAAACATCTTTTTATTGAATTTTAACCGAATTTCTTTTACAATCTGCTCTTATACAAAGAGCATTCCATTGATGACATTATAATCAAAACAGTCCCGCCCACCCCTCCCCCCGCTCTGCGTGCGACCAAAAGCAACTTAAAATGGTAACTTATGTAATTGGTATGTGTCCATTGAGCAGTTCAAGAAGGTATCAAGAGGTCTGTCCAAACTGAGATTTAAGTCTATCCTTAAGCACTGTAGCCAAGTTAGGTATAAATAAAGACCATGTTTCAAAGAAACGCTTAGTCAGCTTCTCCTTATTTGACAGTGCATCCAGCCAGTCCATTTTGAATATGAACATTAGTTTTGTTTGGATAAACGCTAGAGAGGGTGCTTCAGGATTTACCCAGAGATGTAGGATACTTTTCCTAGTGGCCGAGGCCCAAATAGTTAACATTGCCCTGGTACCTCTCGGAAGACTTTGTTGAACCTCCTCCAACATGTTAAAAATCGCCCACTGTGGTGTCAGAGCAAACTGAATATTGTATGTGTTTTGTAAGACTGAGTGAATGCTTCTCCATACTCCCTGTATCTGAACACAGTCCCATAAGTGGTGAAACAGGTCAGTGTCTCTTATGCCACATTTAGAACAAGAGTATAAGGCATTTGTGTCCATTTTTGATTGAATTTTTGGAGTAAAATATGCTCTATGTAGAATCATCAAGGCCATATCTGTGTAGCTACTGGACGAGAGAAATTTACGTTGCAACAGCGTGGCTTGTAAAAAATCCTTTACCTCGAACTCTGGCATGTCTACCTTCCATTTTGCTGGACTTGTTGTTTTCCCCTCCCATGTCCAAACTGTACGCAACATTGAATAAACCTGACTAGTCGAGGACGCCTGGCTTCTTGCCCTCCTAAGAAAGTTATCCACACTTCCTCCAAGATCTACCTTTGGCTTGTCAACAAGATATTTTTGTGCCAAGCTACGCGCCTGAAGAAAAAGAAAAGGCTGACCCACAAAAGCTGGAAATCGGTGTGCCGCCTTCTCGTAAGAAAGCAACGACCAATCAGGCTCCATTAGATCTGCAGCATAAGCACAACCCTGCATTGACAATGTTTCATAAATCCTCAGAGGGCGACCCTGGAGGAATCACGGATTTCCAATAAAGGGTTGAAATGGGGAACTTGAAGTGTTAATTTTACCAAGTTTCCTCACCTTCCTCCACGTTTGTATAGTATGCCATAGTGTTGGATGATCCCTAACCTCACTCGGTATTTCCTCGTTCCCTAAATGCAGCAATGCTGTTAATGAGACTTGTGAACATAGCTGTTGTTCCAATTGTACATTGGCAAAGTGAGATACTCCTCGCACCCAGTCCACCACATATCTCAAATTTGCTGCTAGATTATACCTGCCCAGATCTGGAAGATTTATGCCCCCTGCCCCTTTTGGTAATTGAAGCTTGATTAAGCTGATCCTAGTATGCCCCTTGTGCCCCCATTTTGTGTGTTTTTTTGACATGGTGTCCAGGCCATGTGCCCGTCGGTAGTTTTCAACTACATATGGGACATCAGTGTACTCAGGAGAAATTACACAACAGATTGGGGGGTCCAAATGTCACAACCAGGACTAGCAAGTGACTGGATAGGGACTACTAAGCTGGCCCTCAGACTAGATACACCTTGAGCTGACCCTCAACCCAGAGGTACACTTGATGGTAGTGAGGTCTGAGCCACCAGCATCTCCGTCTCCTGTCGAGGCCGTGGTGGAACTCTCTCCACACCCAGCACTTAAGGGGCAGCCCGGGACAGTAGTCACAACCACACAATGGCAAACAAAAGGGGATACAAACCAACTAAGGCACACCACTACAAACAAATAAAGGGAAGACACAAACAGTACACAGGAGGTAAATAAATAAAGGGAGAAAGTTACAACCTACCGGGTAACTTTCACACAAAATACAACAGACAGCAGCTCAAACACAACCTTCAAGCTCCTGGCATAGCTCCAGAATGACTTCTGAATAACCAGTGCCCTTTATTGAGAGCAGAGGGTATTTATCCGAGTTAGGAGTGGTTATCAGCGGAAACACCAGAGCAGAGGTAAAGAGCTTGCTGCTGGCACAGAAAACGGATATTAACCTTGTGCACATCAGAATGAAAAAACACATTGAATGTATAGCATCTCAGATGGTAATAAGAGAATCTGAGCTTAAGCTTGTCAAAGAAAGACGACCGTGACACCAAATGTCTCCTGTTACTCTTCTAAAAATGAAAAATTTGTGATTAAAGCAACATTTTAGTGAAAAACACATAATTTTTCATTATTTTTTACCACTTTGCTATAATCCCTGTAAAGCAATTAAATGATTAACAACCTTTCTGGATGCGGTTGTGAATATGTTGAGGGGTAAAGGTTTTATAATGGGGTCACTATTGGGAGTTTCTGACATAAAAGCCCCTTAAAGTCACTTCAAACCTGAAGTTGTCCCTAAAAATGCAGGTTTTGGAAAGTTTGTTGGAAAAATGAAAAATTGCAGCTAAAAAATGAAGTTGTTCAACAATGATGATGTAAAGTAAAAATTTGAAAAGTGTTAATTTATATTTCCACTAATAATAATAATAATAATAATACATTTTTTGATTTGAGGGAAAAAAAAGTTCAGTTAAAAAAATTGTGAATTTCTGATATTTTCAGAAAATAGAATCATGAATTGGATGAGTGACGGTCAACATAACTTGTTTCACCCCAGCTGAGCCAATTTTGTAGGAAGTGGGCAAAAATGGTGTTAGAACATCAAAAATTGCAAAATTTTAGAGCAGCCGCCAATTGTACCAAAATGTTGCGACTTTTGAAAGCTTTTTTTCAGCGCTTTGATTTTTTACTCTCTTTCTCTCAAGAGCCACAACAGTTTTACTTTTCCATCGACCTAGAAATATGAGGTCTTGTTTTTTGTGGGACGAGTTGTATTTTTGAATTACACCATCTACTTTATAATCTGATGTATTAGAAAGCAGGAGAAAATAAAATCCAATTTACGTCAAAATTGATCACAAAGCAAAACTCTACAATTATTGTTTTGGGTTTTAATTTTATGACATTTATTATACAGTAAAAAATGAGCTGACAATATGATTCTCCTTGTCAGTACGATTAGGATGAAACCAAACATGCAAAGGTTTGGGAGATTTTTTAACCTCAGTAGTGAAAACAAATTAGAAAAAAAAAAGTTTTTTGCTTGTGTCGGCATTTTCCAAGACCTGTAACGTCTTTATTTTGTGGTTGATGGAGCCATGTGAGGGTTTTATTGATATAATTTTGGGATACACACAATGTTTTGGTCGTCTCATTTTTAAGATGTTGCAAAGGATGAAAATCTGCAGTTATTAAATTTTTTATTGAACTTTTAAATTTGATTTCTGATTTCTAAAAACAATTTTTTTTAATTTTTCACTGGATTCATTCATCCTCTTAAGCAACCTGAGCCTGTGATCATCCGATCGCTTGTACTATACACAGCAATAGCAAAGTATATAGGAAAAATCACGCTCTCCTATGAATGCTTGAGGCCAGCTGGCTTTCACAGGAGTACCATCATGACAGGCATGGAGGTCTTTAACAGACCCCCGGCTGTGATGACAATGCATTGATGGCAGTTAGGACAGTGCAACTCCTGATCAGATCACAAATTGACTGCGTTATGTAGCAGGTTAACATCTGCAGGCAGCACTCAGCTACGTTCATGGCAGTTAAAGGCAGATGATGACTGAAAAACACAACCATCATCTGTTGGCAAAGATGCAGGCTCAGCTCTTGAGCCCGAATCAAAGAAGGGAACCTGACACATTATGTACCTTCACACTATCTCCTTGCTCGCATACAGTATAATGTCCCTCATTATAGCCCTCCCAACAGTATAATGACCCCCACATAGCCCTGCAAACAGTAGTATTACCACCACATAGCCCAACAAACACTATTATGGACCCTCACATAGCCCTGCAAACAGTATAATGGCCCACACAGCACTCATAACAGTATAATGGTTATGAAGGCTATTTAGGGCCCATTATACTGTATGGTATGCATTGTAAGACCCATTATACTGTATAGAAGGCAAAGTGGAGCCTATTATACTGTATGGAAGTCAACATAGGGTCCATTATATTATTATATTACATAGGGATGTCACGGGGGCCTTCGACTTGGCTGTGACTCGGGAAGCCGAGTTACTGTTAAGTTTGAATGCCCCTTACAGTGACTACCCTTTTGACCCTGGTGAAAATACGCACGAATATGGCAGATTCACAAAAGGGATAAAATCGAGTTTTATTCCCCCTGTTGCCCATGGCAATTTAGTTGATGTCTTTCAGGAGGCAATTTTGAAAGATGTGGAAGCATTGCTATACCCAAAAATGGATAATAATTTGAGTGAAGGAGAGTTGGCAGCAGTAAAAATAATGCGCACGTGGGATGATACGGTATTTCGCCAGGCTGATAAAGGCGGAAATATCGTTTTACTCACACGTGCAGCATACATAAAAGAATGTTTAAGACATTTGCAAGATCGTACTACTTACACTCCCTTGCAAGCTAATCCCATTAATGAGTATAAAAAGCAGTTAACAAGATTTTTGGGGAGGTATGTGGCACTGGGTTTCATTACCAACACTCAGGCTGAAAAATTGATCCCAGCTTTTCCAACGAAACCTCATTGGTATGCCATACCTAAAATACATAAGGACAGCACTAACCCACCTGGCCGCCCAATAGTGGCAGGCATCGGTTCTTTGACTGAACCGTTGTCCCACTATTTAGACTGGCTATTGAGGCCGCTAATGAAAAAAATCCCTTCTTATGTTAAGGATAGCAATAATTTTGTGTCATTATTAAAGGGATTTGATTCGCAGGAGAGTTTCAGTCTTGTGTCCATTGATGTGGAAAGTTTGTACACACGTATTCCACAAAATTTAGGTGTACAGGCAGTAAAAGAGACAGTAGCACGTAGTGGAAAATCCCAATTGTACTGTAATTTTGTTAGTGAGGCCCTTGAGTTTGTACTTTCAAAAAATGCTTTCATGTTCCTTGATAAGTGGTATGTGCAATGCGGGGGTACTGCAATGGGTACCCCCGTATCTTGCGCTATGGCTAATATTTTTTTTGTTTTTTTTTAAAGCGTTTACATCTTTGATTGCAAAAATCCATTTCTGAAACATGTGAAATTGTTTCTAAGATATGTGGATGACATATTCATGGTGTGGGATGGGACGAAGGAGGATTTTACAGGTTTTATCAACTACCTTAATGATACCAACACCATGAATATGTCCTTTACTTCGTGTTTTGGAGGCGATACCATCACATTCTTAGATATAGAGGTTACAATAGAAGAAGGAACAATATCGACAAGGGTGTTTAGGAAACCTACTGCTTCTAACTCCCTGCTACACTTTCAAAGTGCCCATCCGAATCATACAAAGGTAGCTTTACCCTATTCACAGTTTTTGAGACTCAAAAGATTTAATAGTAAAAAAGAGAGCTTTGAAATACAAGCGGAGGATTTAAAATCAAGGCTGTTAGCACGGGGGTACCCCAAGACGCTGGTGAATTCAGCTTATGAGAAAGCTTTGCTTGAGGATTCTGAGACTTTGATGAAAAGAAAAAAAGTAAAGAGGGAAAATAACGCTACCAAAAGGTTCTTGTTCAGCTTTAGGTTTGGTCCACTCGATGGTGTAATTAGAAAAGCCATAAAAAAGAACTGGCACATTCTCACGAATGACCCTGATTTAAAAGAAATGACAGATGGAGGTCCCTTAATCTCTTATAGACGAAGTAATAACCTAAGAGATCTACTAGTGAAAAATAGAGTGAGTAGCTCATCTACATGGCTGGAAAAATGTTCCTTGGTTGGGAACTTTCGTTGTGGTCATTGTAAGTTTTGCACTTTACATCTCACCGGCACATCCTTACACATAGGTCCCTTCTCACATCAGGTGAAGCAATTTATCTCTTGCAAAACGAAGTACGTAGTTTACGTGATTTTGTGCCCATGTGGAAGATTCTACATTGGGAAAACAATCAGGTGCATGTACGTACGTTTTAGAGAACATTACAAATCCATTAACTCAGGAAAAGGTTCCCCAAGATTGATAGAACATATTTGTTCGGAACACGGAGGTAACCCGAATGTCCTACGGTTTGCAGGTTTAGCCCAGGTTTCCCTACCCCCTCAAGGAGGCGATCTCCATAAGTTATTGTTACAAAAGGAAGCAAAATTGATAATAAAATTTGGAGCGCAGGGGGCCCTGGGTTTAAATGATCGTAATGATCTGACAGTCTTTTTGTAGAATCTCTTTAGGCTTTATAATGCTGTTTTTTGATCATCACGTTTTTTCTTAATTCATCATTTAATGGGAGAATATATCTTTGCGAATAGCAACACAAATGTGATATTATACGTCAGGATTTAATGAATTCCTGATGTCCCAGTACTTTGTGATTTTTTCTTTGTATGTATGTGAATCTTTTTATAGATAATGTCTATTGTATGACGTGTTTTAGATATGTTTTAAGTACAATATTTGTTTGCATTTATGCAAAATACTGATTCACGATGATTCCTTTGTTTTTACTATGCGGTGACGTGACCTTGGATGCACTCCCCCTTTTTAAGGCGGACACGGTCACTCCCACATTGTGGACCCGTAGAGGTCTGACTTACAGACGAAACGGCCGTCGTCCTCCTGGAGGGACTCGCATCCAAGTCACCCCCCGCTTTTTACTGGCACCGACTATGAAATATGGTTGAATAAAAATCCTTCAGCACAGCAGCTGTATGCGGTCTATTCCTTCTCTCCTTCGTTGGATTCCATTATATTATATAAAATGAAATGTAGGGCTCATTATACTCTATCGAAGGCAACGTGGGGGTAGTATAATAGGACCAACATTGCCTTCCATACAGTATTATGGGCCCCACATTGCCTTCCATACAGTATTATGGGCCCCACATTGCCTTCCATAAAATATAGTGCACCTGCACACCACTCTCCCCAGTAGCCCTCCAAACAGTATAATGCCCCCACAATGTACTCGTTGATTAAAGTAAAAATACCTCACTTCACTCCCTCGCTACTCTGGTCTCTGTAGCAAGAGTTCTGAGGGTGTAGTGGGTACGATATAGTGACAATGTCGTGACTGCTTCCCTGAGACATCAGAGCCTGGATGGAGAGACAAACTGATGGAGGAGGGAGTGGACGGTTCCCTCTTCTATCATTGTTTTCAACTATATCCACGATGCCGATACAGTTGAAAGGGCGATGCCGGGTGGGCCTAGTGCTGCCCCCTTTGACTCATAGACAGCCATTTGGACTGCCACCATTGGCAGAACGCCACTGTATATAGATATTCTGACTGACCACTTTCTTCCACAGTACTAAAAGTTATTGGCTGCTACAGGCATAAAAGAAATGAAACTCATGGTGTGGCCACCAGCCTCCCCTGACCTCAACTCTATTGAAAACTTTTGGAGTATTTGCAAGCAAAAGATCTATGCAAGTGGGAGGCAGTTAAAAAAAAAATCAATCAAGCTTAGATCTACACTGCATTACTGTTAAACAGCTTTCTTCAAATAGCTGTAGAAACCAAGACAAAAAGATAACGGTAGCAATACTAGTGCAAAAACATTATTTCATATTTACTTTCAGATAATATATCTCAACAGAATTATTTTTCCCCCAAAGTTTTTCAGATTAATTCAATGTAATCTGAATAAACATCAGGAAAAAAAATGCTTCAAATCTACTTATTTTAGCACCTAACTATGAAGTTCATTAACTGGTGCAAGTAGAAGTACTTTCTTCTCCAGAGCTTTCTAGTGCACGTAGAAGCGCTTTGTCACGGCGCTGACTAGGGGAGAGTCCAGCATGAGCTGAGCCAAAACACAGCACAATAGGGGTCACTCCACGGCAGACAAGGGGTACACCAGGGACACTTTAACAATGGAGGGTCCTAGGACTAGTGACAGGAAATATAGGCACCTTGTGCGCTTACCTGCCGCTGTACCCTGCACCCTTAGCCAGTCCCTATACAGGTTCCTCATGTCTCACCGAACAGGAACCTGAAGCCCTGAAAAGACCCTACAGTAGTCTCTGGCTAGGGTGTGGACAGGTAAGGGACGCTAGCCCCACCACTGCTCTAAAACAAGACACCAGGGAAGGAAGACAGACAGGGGGAAAAACACCCAGACAGACTGCTGCAGTCAGCACCAAAAGTGCAGTCACCACAGCGACTTCTATAGAAGGCTCAGCAGCTCCTTCCACCTCCAGGACCAGCATCCAAATGGCAAAAAGAATAACTGGCACCCTCTGCTGGTAGCAGAAGGTATATATAGGGACTGGGAATGGTCCCAAACCGGAAACACCTGAGCTGGTAAGGAGACTGCTTGCTGGTAATGAATACTGACATTAACCATACAACTGCCAAAGGAAAGGAAACAAGTTTCATATTGTGAGTCAAGAGTGGAAATGACTCTGAAGTCCTGAATCTGTCACTAGTCTCATAATACAGAGACGTTACATGCTTTCTTGTCCAGAGATTTCTAAGGATACAGTCAAAATCTGAGTATGTATTCTCCTTTTTAGGTAGAAATAATAAAGTGCTTAGTGGATATTTCTCACATATTGCTTTATGCCCATCATACTCTGATCATTCACTGATGCGGATCTCCCTCCTGTAATGCGGATCATCTGTGACTCCGGTTTGTTACATGTCCATGTGGAAACTGACTCGGCAGGCCGTCATCAGTATACCTGTGGGGCGACAATTCGGGGAGGTTTCCCTTTCTCAATCTATCAGTCCATCAATTTTGGTCTATTTAAATAGTGGCGCACACCTATTAACAACCACTACTCAATTGCATCATTAATTAAAATCAAATGTATTGCAGCATAAGTTAAACCTGGTGTACAAACCTCCCCAAACAAATAATACAGACGTATACTTAATAAATTTATATTACTCTTTTTATGTTACAATCACAATTATGATTACAGACCAATTTTACAGAAAAAAACATTAGAATTGCAAACGTCATGTAACCCTTTATGGACAATAGTATCTAGCTGACATTTTCAATATACTTCAATATACTTCAATATACTTCTCTTTGGAGAAGTTTCTTTTTCATTTGTACATTTCCTCTATTATATACTTCCTCTAATACCATTCACTTTTGTTCGGAAATATTATGTTTCTTTTCCCAGAAGTGTCTATCGACAGTGGTTTCACTCCATTTTTTTTAGATCTTTAGTTTGTTTCTTTATTTGTATATCCTTGATTAACCCCTTTTGATTTTTCACTTCTTTTTTCATCTTTTCAGCAAACTGTTTAAAAGGGAACCTGTCACCAAGTTTTTCCCTTATGAGCTGCAACCACCACAAGTGAGCTCTTATATACAGGATTCCAGAATACTGTATATAAGAGCCCAGGTCGCTGTGTATTACGTAAAAAAACACCTTTATAATCCTCACCTACGGGGCGGTCCAGTCTGATGGTCCGATTGCCTTCCTCCTTCATAGCTCTGTGTTTACGACGCATCCTACGTCATCCACACAAAGTCTGCCATTGTTCTCTTGCGCATGCGCACTTTGATTTGCCTGGCTGAGGGTATTATTGTAGTGCGCAGGCGCGAGGAAAGGTCAAAGAACGTCTGCGCATGCGCACTACAATATTTTCAAAGTACTGTAGTGCGCATGCTCGGGCAGTCTTTAACGTTTCCTCGCGACTGTACATTACAGTACTTTAATCTGCCATTAGTAGGGCAGAAGAAAGTGAGCATGCACAGGAACGCAATTGCGGACTCTGTGTGGATGACGTAGGACACGTCACAAACACAGAGAGCTTGAAGGAGGATGGTGATCGCAGACGATGGAGGTGTAGAATGGGGTATATAAGGGCTCACTGGTGGTGGCTGAAGCTCATAAGAGAAAAACCTAGTGACAGGTTTCCTTTAATAGCTGATTTATGCTCCATGAGTCTGATTTTAATAGCCATAAAGGTCTGACCTGTGTATCCCAGCCCACATTAAATAATGTTTTTGCACCAGTATTGCTATTGGTATCTTTTTTGTTTTGGTGGGAGGCAGTTCACATCAAATCGTCAGCTCTGGGAGGCTATTCTGACATCCTGCAAATAAATTCAAGCAGAAACTATCCAAAAACTCAGAAGTTCAATGGATGCAAGAATTGTGAAGATGATATCAAAGAAGAGGTTCTATGTTACCATGTAACTTGGCCTGTTAAAGGGAATCTGTCAGCAGGTTTTTGCTACCTCATCTGTGAGCAGCATAATTTAGACAAGGTGACCCTGAATCCAATTATGTATCACTTTGTTTACTGGGATTCTGCGTGTCATACCAGTGACTTGTGCAGCTTGTGGGCGCCGTTATAGGCCTAAAACACACTTCCGCAAAAAAAACGTCCGTGTGACACGGTCCGTTTTTCGAGTCCGTGTTCCGTTTTTTTTCAGGCGTTTCTCCGGTACGTATGACATCCATGTGATGGCGTATGCGAGCCGTGTGTACGTGTAAAATGTCCGTGTTTGTGTGTAAAATGCCCGTGTATGTGTACGTGGAATCTCCGTGTGGAATGTGTGTTGCACAATGTCGTTGATACATGTCGGCTGACAGCAGACAGAGTTGCGCGATGAGAATGAACTCGGGTGAACTTCACCCGACTTCATTGTCATGCCGCGGCTCTGTCTGTGTGCCGCGTACTGATTAGCGGTCACCGGTGAAGGATTCACCGGTGACCGCTAATCCCCTGAGTGACTGAAGTTAGTAGCCCTCTCTCATACTTACCGCTCCTCGATCACCAGCGCGGAGAGGAACAGCTGTGCAGAGAATACGCGGCAATAATTACTTGGAATATGCCGGCCGCTCATTAATCAATCTCGTATTCCCTGCTTTCCCCACCCACAGACGCCTGTGATTGGTTGCAGTCAGACACGCCCCCCACGCTGAGTGACAGCTGTCTCACTGCACCCAATCACAGCAGCCGGTGGGCGTGTCTATACTGTGTAGTAAAATAAATAAATAAATAATTTAAAAAACCGGCGTGCGGTTCCCCCAATTTTAATACCAGCCAGATAAAGCCATACGGCTGAAGGCTGGTATTCTCAGGATGGGGAGCCCCACGTTATGGGGAGCCCCCCAGCCTAACAATATCAGTCAGCAGCCGCCCAGAATTGCCGCATCCATTATATGCGACAGTTCTGGGACTGTACCCGGCTCTTCCCGATTTGCCCTGGTGCGTTGGCAAATCGGGGTAATAAGGAGTTATTGGCAGCCCATAGCTGACAATAAGTCCTAGATTAATCATGTCAGGCGTCTCCCCGAGATACCTTCCGTGATTAATCTGTAAGTGACAGTAAATAAACACACACACACCTGAAAAAATCATTTATTAGAAATAAAAAACACTAACAAATTTAATAAGCCCCAAAAAGACCCCCATGTCCGGCGTAATCCACGGACCTCCAGGGTCGCATTCAGCTGTGCTGCATGAAGGTGACCGGAGCTGCAGAAGACACCGCCGCTCCTGTCCCCTCCACGCAGCTAATGAAGGGAATAGCACGATCAGCTGAGCTGTCACTGAGGTTACTCGCGGCCAACGCTGAATACAGCTGATCGCGCTGTTGCCTTCATTAGCTGCGTGGAGCTGACAGGAGCGGCGGTGTCTTCTGCAGCTCCGGTCACCTCCATGCAGCAGAGCTGGAAGCGACGCCGGACCATCCTGGATTACGGGCATGGAGGGCTTTTTTGGGCTTATAAAATTGGTGAACAAGGCAATTTGTTAGAGTTTTTTTTTCTAATAAAGGATTGTTCGGGTGTGTGTGTGTTTATTTACTGTAATTTACAGATTAATCATGGAAGGTTTCTCGTGGAGACGCCTGACATGATTAATCTAGGACTTATTGGCAGCCCATAGCTCCTTATTACCCCGATTTGCCAACGCACCAGGGCAAATCGGGAAGAGCCGGGTACAGTCCCAGAACTGTCGCATATAATGTATGCGGCAATTCTGGGCGGCTGCTGACTGATATTGTTAGGCTGGGGGGCTCCCCATAACGTATGGCTTTATCTGGCTGGTATTAAAATTGGGGGAACCGCACGTCGTTTTTTTTAATTATTTATTCATTTATTTTACTACACAGTATAGACACGCCCACCGGCTGCTGTGATTGGGTGCAGTGAGACAGCTGTCACTCAGCGTGGGGGGCGTGTCTGACTGCAACCAATCACAGGCATCTGTGGGTGGGGAAAGCAGGGAATACGAGATTGATTAATGAGCGGCCGGCATTTTCAAAGTAATTGTTGCCGAGCATTTTCTGCACAGCTGTTCCTCGCGGCGCTGGAGATCGGGGAGCGGTATGAGCCAGGGGAAGAAAAAAACCGGGCGCCAATGTAAGTATGAGTGAGAACAGCAGAAAAAAAGGTAAGTATACTGAATTTAATTTAAAAAAAATAAAAATAAGATCGCTAGTGTAAAAATGCACACGCACGAAACGTGCTGAACACGGACATACTCCGTGTGCGGTACTTGCAGGCACGGACCCATAGACTAAAGCGGGTCCGTGCCTGCGTGCTGCCGGCCAAAAACGGACATGTCGTCCGTGTATAAAAGCGCACACACGTACATACCACACGGTCACACGTTCCGTGTGATTTTACGTGTGTGTGCCATCTGCCATTGAATAACATGGGTCTCCGTGTGTACGTGTCTCCGGTACGTGCAAATACGTACTGCACACGTACAAATTAAACGGATGTGTGTTGCGGGTCAGACTCACTGTGGTCACTGCTCTGCTCCTTCCAGTGTCACTTCTTCTTGCTAGCTCTTCCCTCCACACCTTGCCTGAGATTAGGCTGAAGTCAGTCAGTGTCTTGTGCTCTGTCTGGTTGCGTTCATGTTTTGTCTCTCCTGTTAATGACCCGGCTTATTTGCACGTTTATACTGAACTCTACTTTTCTGACCTTGGCTTCATATATTGTACCTGTGCTGCCTGACCGCCCTCGAACTTCCTGTCCACGTCTCTGCCTTCTCCCTTAGTGCCTCATACTCCTTCTCTGACTCATTGGTCAGATGCTGCAGGCCCAGGGACTGCCCTGGAGTAGCATCTGGTGACTACTCTAATGGCTCAACCCTAACCTCACTATCAGAGGCTCTAGTGAATATCAGTTAGTCCCTTTGTTACGCCCCTCCAGCGTAAGCTCGCCCAGTGGCGCACACCCACCACCATCACACAGCGGTTCTGACAAAAGGTTTTTAGCTTTAGCAATGCAACAGAGCTGAGAAAGCTGCCCCTGTCCGCACCAGGCTCTTTTTATAAAATGCCTTTACACAGTGAGCTGCTTATCACAGCAGGCAGCATGCCGGACCTGGGCTTACATGCTGCTATAGTCTGAGCAATGATAAGCTCCTGGTGCTAAAACAAGTATTGCAAGTTGTATCTCATCTTCTTAGACTTTCTTGTAACAGGGTTGGTACCTCAGGATTGCAGGATGCCTGACATGGTACCAATATGTAAGAAAGGTAAGAAGGTGGATTCAGGCAACTACCGTTCGGTAAGTCAGACATGAGTGGTTTGCTAAGTTTTTGAGGGCATTAGAAAAAATGACCTGCAAAAATATAATAATATAATTGACAACCAGCATGGATTAATGAAAGATAAGCTTTTGATTTCAGTATATGTGACCTCTTACTACGGCAAATTCAACATATGACCATTTTCAGTTCTTTACAATCTATAAAATATTTGGAAACGCCATTGTGCATAATAATTTGGAACAGTGCATTTTGATATTTATTTTAGTTTTGAAACAAATTATGTTATCATTTTAAGGTTTGTCCAATAAAATGTGATTTATCTTCTATCGGATGATGATTTGAACATTATACTGGCTCCTTTGCATTCAACATTTAGGAAAATCAGAGAAAAATAGAATTTGTATAATAATTTGAAACGCGGTGTATCATTATAAAGCAAATATTCAGATTATGGCGACATGCCGACCTCAATGTTTCATGTGCGCGTCCTGCCCGTATTTTCACAGATAGAACATGCACACATTATAGTTTATGGTCATGTTCACATTTTTCTTTTTTTTTCCCAGACACATCGTCTGAAGAGGAATGTGAACCTGTCTATTTGTGATCTGATTGATAGTACTTGAATGGTAAAAACAGACACAGATAAAAGTATAAAACTGGATACTGCGCACTGATGAAAGGCGGTCTATTGTCTGAATGAAGTCTTGGGCTGTGGCGATGGCGTCCTTCTCCCTGCCTTCGGACCAAACGAACAATCAACAGGAAGTGAGCGCAGCCGCCGTTCTCACTTCTGGTTGATGGTTTGTTTGGTCCAAATGCGGGGAGAAGGAAGCTGTCGCTGATCGGATGGTGGGCTCACATGATGTTACAACCACACGTGGACCCTGTCACCGTGAACCGGGCACTGCAGGAAGGATGAGTATACGCTTTATTATTTTACCTGGGGAAAACGTGGAATCAGAAGGGGTTGTCCTAGTAGCGGACAACACCTTTAAAGGGTCACTTTGACGTGTTTGGATGGCTCTTGCACTCTTTGATCAAAAAACACTAAATATCTTACATTTTTAATGTTTATAGCACTATTGGAGTTCATGTATTCATTAATTGCAGTGTGCTGCCACACTGTATATGTGTATGTCTGTATATTGGCCACATAGCAGATTTGTGCACCTGCACATTAATTCATTGGTAACGGTGTGCGGGCCCTATATTTTTTCTTTGCTATACTGTACATATCAGCTATAGAATGTGTACAGTGAGATTTCATGTATATCTTCTATAAAGCGTATGCTCTGTGATGTCATATATATATATACTAGCTGTACTACCCGGCTTCACCCGGGTTAATAACTGCTGTTAACAAAATAGAATGTATTAACAAAAATGTATTCTGCACACAAACCACAAAACAAATAGGTGTGTTTTAGGGCGATTATGTGGCGAGGTTGGTATATGTGTGGTGAAATGTGTGCTGAGGGTGGTATATGTGTTCAAGTACGTGGTAGTGTGTGGCGCATTTTATGTGTGTGTTCATATCCCTGTGTGTGGTGAGTATCCCATGTCGGGGCCCCACATTAGCAACTGTACGGTATATACTGGCAGATGTCAATTTTCCCCCAACACTTTTCGTTTCACTTTTTCCCCATTATGTAGATAGGGGCAAAATTGATTGGTAAATTGGAACACGCGGGGTTAAAATTTCGCCTCACAACATAGCACCCGGTGCTACCCGGGATAGTAACTGTATCTCTGTTTGTCTCCCATTCTCTGTCTGTCTCCCCCTCTGTATATATCTCTCTGTCTCTCTCTCTCTATCTCTTTGTCTGTCTGTCTCTTTCCCTGTCTCTCTCTGACTGTCTCTTTCTCCGTCTGTCTCAATCTCTTTCCCTGTCTGTCTATCTATCTCTTTTCCTGTCTGTCTATCTATCTCTGTCACTTTCCCTGTCTGTCTCTTTCCCTCTCTTTCCCTGTCTGTCTCTTTCCCTGTGTCTGTCTTTTTGTCTGTCTCTTTACCTGTCTGTGTCTGTCTATTAACCTGTCTCTCTCTTTCCCTCTCTTTCCCTGTCTGTCTCTTTCCCTGTGAGTATGTCTCTTTGTCTGTGTCTGTCTCTTTGTGTCTGTCTCTTACCCTGTCTATGTCTATTTCTTACCCTGTCTGTGTCTGCCTCTTTCCCTGTCTGTGTCTGCCTCTTTCCCTGGTTGCATTGTGACATGCGAACATTCCATATAAGGGCGTGGCTGCGCATTCTTCTGAAGTTCTGGCTGCACTGTAGCTCCCAGCTCCATTCACTTTAATGGAGGCAGGTTTTTTGGTGAATAACTGTAAAGCGCGGGGTTAAAATTTCCCCTGAAAACATAGCCTATGACGCTCTCGGAGTCCAGAAGTGTGAGTGTGCAAAAATTTGTGGCTGTAGCTGCGACGGTGCAGATGCCAATCCCGGACATACACACACACACACACACACACACATACACATACACATACACACACATACACACACATACATACACACATTCAGCTTTATATATTAGATAATCTATAGTGCGTATACACTGTAATATCATTATATACATAATCCATAAAGGATATACACTGTAATGTCATGTATATCTTCTGTAGAGCGTATACACTGTGAGGTCATATATATCATCCATAGAGCATATACACTGTGAGGTCATATATATAATCTTTAAAGCGTATATACTGTGATATCACATAGATCATCTATAGAGCGTATACACTGATGTCATATAGATCATCTATAGAGCATATATACTGTGATGTCATATATATCATCTATAGAGCATATATACTCTGATGTCATATATATAATCTATAAAGCATATATACTGTGAAGTCATATATATCATTTACAGAGTGCATACACTGTAAGGTCATATATATCATCTATAGAGCATATATACTCTGATGTCGTATATATATCATCTATATAGCATATACACTGTGATGTCATATATATCTATAGAGCATATACACTGTGAGGTCAAATATATCATCTATAGAGCGTATACACTCTGATGTCATATACATCATCTATATAGCATATACACTGTGATGTCATATATATCATCTATACTGTGTATACACTGTGATGTCATATATTTAATCTATAGAGCGTATACACGCTGATGTTATATACTGTATATTATCTATAGTGTGTATACTCTGTGATGTCATATATGTAATCTATAGAGCGTATACACGCTGATGTCATATACTGTATATCATCTATAGTGTGTATACGCTGTGATGTCATATATATGATTTATAGTGTATATACACTGTGGTCCCCACATAGCTTTCTCATGAGCCAGATCAGACACCCCCATACTTTGCACTGACGAGGGGCAAGCACCCCGAAACACCGTGTCTGCAAATTGGGATTCTGATCTGGCTTATATATCCTGAGTCATATTGCAAAGGATTGTCAAAAATCCACTTGTGACTTTTAGGATCGCTACTTCCAATAGGTGGCGCTGTGCTAGAGTTTGTCTCCTTTACTGGAGAGACAATTTGAATATTTCCCAGAGGGGCATTGCAGCTATAAGTCCCCTTACCTGGCAGCCAGACTGGCTTGCAAAGTCTCCTTAAGGAGAATAGTGTTCCCCCGTGGAATTTTAGGGGCATTGCAGCTATAAGTCCCCTTACCTGGCAGCCAGACTGGCTTGCAAAGTCTCCTTAAGGAGAATAGTGTTCCCCCGTGGTCCCCACATAGCTTTCTCATGAGCCAGATCAGACACCCCCATACTTTGCACTGACGAGGGGCAAGCACCCCGAAACACCGTGTCTGCAAATTGGGATTCTGATCTGGCTTATATATCCTGAGTCATATTGCAAAGGATTGTCAAAAATCCACTTGTGACTTTTAGGATCGCTACTTCCAATAGGTGGCGCTGTGCTAGAGTTTGTCTCCTTTACTGGAGAGACAATTTGAATATTTCCCAGAGGGGCATTGCAGCTATAAGTCCCCTTACCTGGCAGCCAGACTGGCTTGCAAAGTCTCCTTAAGGAGAATAGTGTTCCCCCGTGGAATTTTAGGGGCATTGCAGCTATAAGTCCCCTTACCTGGCAGCCAGACTGGCTTGCAAAGTCTCCTTAAGGAGAATAGTGTTCCCCCGTGGTCCCCACATAGCTTTCTCATGAGCCAGATCAGACACCCCCATACTTTGCACTGACGAGGGGCAAGCACCCCGAAACACCGTGTCTGCAAATTGGGATTCTGATCTGGCTTATATATCCTGAGTCATATTGCAAAGGATTGTCAAAAATCCACTTGTGACTTTTAGGATCGCTACTTCCAATAGGTGGCGCTGTGCTAGAGTTTGTCTCCTTTACTGGAGAGACAATTTGAATATTTCCCAGAGGGGCATTGCAGCTATAAGTCCCCTTACCTGGCAGCCAGACTGGCTTGCAAAGTCTCCTTAAGGAGAATAGTGTTCCCCCGTGGAATTTTAGGGGCATTGCAGCTATAAGTCCCCTTACCTGGCAGCCAGACTGGCTTGCAAAGTCTCCTTAAGGAGAATAGTGTTCCCCCGTGGTCCCCACATAGCTTTCTCATGAGCCAGATCAGACACCCCCATACTTTGCACTGACGAGGGGCAAGCACCCCGAAACACCGTGTCTGCAAATTGGGATTCTGATCTGGCTTATATATCCTGAGTCATATTGCAAAGGATTGTCAAAAATCCACTTGTGACTTTTAGGATCGCTACTTCCAATAGGTGGCGCTGTGCTAGAGTTTGTCTCCTTTACTGGAGAGACAATTTGAATATTTCCCAGAGGGGCATTGCAGCTATAAGTCCCCTTACCTGGCAGCCAGACTGGCTTGCAAAGTCTCCTTAAGGAGAATAGTGTTCCCCCGTGGAATTTTAGGGGCATTGCAGCTATAAGTCCCCTTACCTGGCAGCCAGACTGGCTTGCAAAGTCTCCTTAAGGAGAATAGTGTTCCCCCGTGGTCCCCACATAGCTTTCTCATGAGCCAGATCAGACACCCCCATACTTTGCACTGACGAGGGGCAAGCACCCCGAAACACCGTGTCTGCAAATTGGGATTCTGATCTGGCTTATATATCCTGAGTCATATTGCAAAGGATTGTCAAAAATCCACTTGTGACTTTTAGGATCGCTACTTCCAATAGGTGGCGCTGTGCTAGAGTTTGTCTCCTTTACTGGAGAGACAATTTGAATATTTCCCAGAGGGGCATTGCAGCTATAAGTCCCCTTACCTGGCAGCCAGACTGGCTTGCAAAGTCTCCTTAAGGAGAATAGTGTTCCCCCGTGGAATTTTAGGGGCATTGCAGCTATAAGTCCCCTTACCTGGCAGCCAGACTGGCTTGCAAAGTCTCCTTAAGGAGAATAGTGTTCCCCCGTGGTCCCCACATAGCTTTCTCATGAGCCAGATCAGACACCCCCATACTTTGCACTGACGAGGGGCAAGCACCCCGAAACACCGTGTCTGCAAATTGGGATTCTGATCTGGCTTATATATCCTGAGTCATATTGCAAAGGATTGTCAAAAATCCACTTGTGACTTTTAGGATCGCTACTTCCAATAGGTGGCGCTGTGCTAGAGTTTGTCTCCTTTACTGGAGAGACAATTTGAATATTTCCCAGAGGGGCATTGCAGCTATAAGTCCCCTTACCTGGCAGCCAGACTGGCTTGCAAAGTCTCCTTAAGGAGAATAGTGTTCCCCCGTGGAATTTTAGGGGCATTGCAGCTATAAGTCCCCTTACCTGGCAGCCAGACTGGCTTGCAAAGTCTCCTTAAGGAGAATAGTGTTCCCCCGTGGTCCCCACATAGCTTTCTCATGAGCCAGATCAGACACCCCCATACTTTGCACTGACGAGGGGCAAGCACCCCGAAACACCGTGTCTGCAAATTGGGATTCTGATCTGGCTTATATATCCTGAGTCATATTGCAAAGGATTGTCAAAAATCCACTTGTGACTTTTAGGATCGCTACTTCCAATAGGTGGCGCTGTGCTAGAGTTTGTCTCCTTTACTGGAGAGACAATTTGAATATTTCCCAGAGGGGCATTGCAGCTATAAGTCCCCTTACCTGGCAGCCAGACTGGCTTGCAAAGTCTCCTTAAGGAGAATAGTGTTCCCCCGTGGAATTTTAGGGGCATTGCAGCTATAAGTCCCCTTACCTGGCAGCCAGACTGGCTTGCAAAGTCTCCTTAAGGAGAATAGTGTTCCCCCGTGGTCCCCACATAGCTTTCTCATGAGCCAGATCAGACACCCCCATACTTTGCACTGACGAGGGGCAAGCACCCCGAAACACCGTGTCTGCAAATTGGGATTCTGATCTGGCTTATATATCCTGAGTCATATTGCAAAGGATTGTCAAAAATCCACTTGTGACTTTTAGGATCGCTACTTCCAATAGGTGGCGCTGTGCTAGAGTTTGTCTCCTTTACTGGAGAGACAATTTGAATATTTCCCAGAGGGGCATTGCAGCTATAAGTCCCCTTACCTGGCAGCCAGACTGGCTTGCAAAGTCTCCTTAAGGAGAATAGTGTTCCCCCGTGGAATTTTAGGGGCATTGCAGCTATAAGTCCCCTTACCTGGCAGCCAGACTGGCTTGCAAAGTCTCCTTAAGGAGAATAGTGTTCCCCCGTGGTCCCCACATAGCTTTCTCATGAGCCAGATCAGACACCCCCATACTTTGCACTGACGAGGGGCAAGCACCCCGAAACACCGTGTCTGCAAATTGGGATTCTGATCTGGCTTATATATCCTGAGTCATATTGCAAAGGATTGTCAAAAATCCACTTGTGACTTTTAGGATCGCTACTTCCAATAGGTGGCGCTGTGCTAGAGTTTGTCTCCTTTACTGGAGAGACAATTTGAATATTTCCCAGAGGGGCATTGCAGCTATAAGTCCCCTTACCTGGCAGCCAGACTGGCTTGCAAAGTCTCCTTAAGGAGAATAGTGTTCCCCCGTGGAATTTTAGGGGCATTGCAGCTATAAGTCCCCTTACCTGGCAGCCAGACTGGCTTGCAAAGTCTCCTTAAGGAGAATAGTGTTCCCCCGTGGTCCCCACATAGCTTTCTCATGAGCCAGATCAGACACCCCCATACTTTGCACTGACGAGGGGCAAGCACCCCGAAACACCGTGTCTGCAAATTGGGATTCTGATCTGGCTTATATATCCTGAGTCATATTGCAAAGGATTGTCAAAAATCCACTTGTGACTTTTAGGATCGCTACTTCCAATAGGTGGCGCTGTGCTAGAGTTTGTCTCCTTTACTGGAGAGACAATTTGAATATTTCCCAGAGGGGCATTGCAGCTATAAGTCCCCTTACCTGGCAGCCAGACTGGCTTGCAAAGTCTCCTTAAGGAGAATAGTGTTCCCCCGTGGAATTTTAGGGGCATTGCAGCTATAAGTCCCCTTACCTGGCAGCCAGACTGGCTTGCAAAGTCTCCTTAAGGAGAATAGTGTTCCCCCGTGGTCCCCACATAGCTTTCTCATGAGCCAGATCAGACACCCCCATACTTTGCACTGACGAGGGGCAAGCACCCCGAAACACCGTGTCTGCAAATTGGGATTCTGATCTGGCTTATATATCCTGAGTCATATTGCAAAGGATTGTCAAAAATCCACTTGTGACTTTTAGGATCGCTACTTCCAATAGGTGGCGCTGTGCTAGAGTTTGTCTCCTTTACTGGAGAGACAATTTGAATATTTCCCAGAGGGGCATTGCAGCTATAAGTCCCCTTACCTGGCAGCCAGACTGGCTTGCAAAGTCTCCTTAAGGAGAATAGTGTTCCCCCGTGGAATTTTAGGGGCATTGCAGCTATAAGTCCCCTTACCTGGCAGCCAGACTGGCTTGCAAAGTCTCCTTAAGGAGAATAGTGTTCCCCCGTGGTCCCCACATAGCTTTCTCATGAGCCAGATCAGACACCCCCATACTTTGCACTGACGAGGGGCAAGCACCCCGAAACACCGTGTCTGCAAATTGGGATTCTGATCTGGCTTATATATCCTGAGTCATATTGCAAAGGATTGTCAAAAATCCACTTGTGACTTTTAGGATCGCTACTTCCAATAGGTGGCGCTGTGCTAGAGTTTGTCTCCTTTACTGGAGAGACAATTTGAATATTTCCCAGAGGGGCATTGCAGCTATAAGTCCCCTTACCTGGCAGCCAGACTGGCTTGCAAAGTCTCCTTAAGGAGAATAGTGTTCCCCCGTGGAATTTTAGGGGCATTGCAGCTATAAGTCCCCTTACCTGGCAGCCAGACTGGCTTGCAAAGTCTCCTTAAGGAGAATAGTGTTCCCCCGTGGTCCCCACATAGCTTTCTCATGAGCCAGATCAGACACCCCCATACTTTGCACTGACGAGGGGCAAGCACCCCGAAACACCGTGTCTGCAAATTGGGATTCTGATCTGGCTTATATATCCTGAGTCATATTGCAAAGGATTGTCAAAAATCCACTTGTGACTTTTAGGATCGCTACTTCCAATAGGTGGCGCTGTGCTAGAGTTTGTCTCCTTTACTGGAGAGACAATTTGAATATTTCCCAGAGGGGCATTGCAGCTATAAGTCCCCTTACCTGGCAGCCAGACTGGCTTGCAAAGTCTCCTTAAGGAGAATAGTGTTCCCCCGTGGAATTTTAGGGGCATTGCAGCTATAAGTCCCCTTACCTGGCAGCCAGACTGGCTTGCAAAGTCTCCTTAAGGAGAATAGTGTTCCCCCGTGGTCCCCACATAGCTTTCTCATGAGCCAGATCAGACACCCCCATACTTTGCACTGACGAGGGGCAAGCACCCCGAAACACCGTGTCTGCAAATTGGGATTCTGATCTGGCTTATATATCCTGAGTCATATTGCAAAGGATTGTCAAAAATCCACTTGTGACTTTTAGGATCGCTACTTCCAATAGGTGGCGCTGTGCTAGAGTTTGTCTCCTTTACTGGAGAGACAATTTGAATATTTCCCAGAGGGGCATTGCAGCTATAAGTCCCCTTACCTGGCAGCCAGACTGGCTTGCAAAGTCTCCTTAAGGAGAATAGTGTTCCCCCGTGGAATTTTAGGGGCATTGCAGCTATAAGTCCCCTTACCTGGCAGCCAGACTGGCTTGCAAAGTCTCCTTAAGGAGAATAGTGTTCCCCCGTGGTCCCCACATAGCTTTCTCATGAGCCAGATCAGACACCCCCATACTTTGCACTGACGAGGGGCAAGCACCCCGAAACACCGTGTCTGCAAATTGGGATTCTGATCTGGCTTATATATCCTGAGTCATATTGCAAAGGATTGTCAAAAATCCACTTGTGACTTTTAGGATCGCTACTTCCAATAGGTGGCGCTGTGCTAGAGTTTGTCTCCTTTACTGGAGAGACAATTTGTATACTTTGTGATGTAATATTTATCATCTATAACACGTATAAACTGTGATGTCATTTTATATCACCTATAAAGAGTGTACACTGATATCATGTATGTTGCTTATAGCGCATGTACACTGTGATATCATATATATCATCTATAGAGCATATACACTGTGATGTCATGATTGGTGGATTATAAGACACCTAGATGTGCAGCTCTACAGATATTGTCTCTCACCTGTCTCTTCAGTAACATGAAGCACGGTGCCGCTACCACTTCCATTTATCCCTCCGTGTATAGACAGTTCGCAGTAATATTTTCCGGTGTCAGTGGGATTCACGTTGCGTATGGTGAGATGGGCTGATCTGCCACCGATGAACTGTTCTGTAGTCGCTCTGGAGATTCGGCCGGAGAAATCCTCATTACTATCAGACACCTCCGTCCCGGTCTTTACCAGGTGCCGATACCACTTGTAGGACCCGATAGTCGCATTCTCCACTCCAGAGATGTTGTAGGTGCACGGTAGGACCACGTCGCTGCCGGTGGTGGCATGGACCTCTGGGATCTGTGACACAATGATCTCCACAGAGAGGAATCCTGACACAAAGATCACACCAAAACCAGAGAGCAAAGTGAGAAGACATTCTGCATGTAAATGCTGGAGCTGAAGAGAATCCTTTCCAGGTCTACAAGAAAGGACTACATGAGAAGATCGGATATCCTACACCTCTCTGTGACCAGAAGAAAGCCACAAGGTGGACATGATGCTCACCCTCTAGAGCTCCCAGGAGGAGCACCATCCGCACTGCTCCCATAGTCCTGTGAGTCCTGGTCATGCACTGAAGCTGTGATGGTGCGCTGCTCTGTACAGGAAGCGTCTGCTGGGTACTGATGACAGAAGAGCAAAATTGTTAAAATCCAGGCCACAATTACTTGTGGAAACTTCCGAACTTCTGCTTTAGCACTGCACGCACCATAGCCTGCTTCTCCTGCTGATAACCAGCATGCACCACTATGGAGCACAGACCACGGTTATAACTTGTGTCACAGACCTGACATAGACTTGGACGGTGGTCATCGGAGGCTCGTGTCCTGGCCACCTCTATCCTTCATGGGTAAAGATTAATATTGACTGGAGTTATCCATAGATCCAAGATGATCCAGCAGCCAAAAACTGGACCAAGGCATGATTGTCAGTGCCGCTTCTCCACACCTGAGTGGACTCATCTGGACAATAGACGTAAAATTCAGCTTCATAGTGAGGGCCGAGGATGGCTGAGAGATCACCGGTGTGCAGTATTTCCCAGAAATGGGTGTAGGGGAAGATGAATTCCTAATTCGGGACCACATATGCCGCTTTAATCTGTCAACAGACCGATCACTCGCCTCTATACCCTGTACATATGGTGGCTGGAGGTGAATAATTGAACCATCTCCAATAGCTGAAATGCCGAGCAGAGTGTCTGTCGCGGGCGGCGGGGCGCTGCTGCTGCTTGGTGGCTCGAGCGGTGGGCCGGATCCGGGGACTCGAGCGGCGCTCCTCGCCCGTAAGTGAAAGGGGTGGTTTGTTGGTGTTTGGAATGTCGGTTTGTGACGCCACCCACGGTGTGTGGTGAGGTTGGGGCACCACCGCTGCTCTGTACGGGGATCCCGGGAGCGATGACAGGGAGCAGCTGGGATGTTTTCCTCCCCTCCATGTGTAGGGGGATTTTGGTAGTCCCGGGGCCCGGAGTGGTTGTCTGTAAGGCGGATTGCGGGGCTTGGCCAGGTGCAGGGTCGCGGGACAGCGCAGTGCCAGACGGCACGGTGGTACTTACTCAGCCAGTAATGTACACGGAGTCTCTGGTAAAACAAACGGCTGGATGGACGAGTCCCACAGACGGCTGCGACGGTCACTCCCGGTAGGTTGGCGGTAACTGTCTCTCCCTGCACCGGTGTTATGTTCTCGGCCCCGATGGCTTCCCACCGGTAACCCGCTCCCCAGTGGTATGTTTGCCGGAGGAGCCCCTTTTGCCCGCAGGCGCTGGCCCTGGGAACTCTAGCTGTGGCGGTAGCTGTATTTCCCTTCACGGTTGAGCGGTTGCCTTTAGTCGGGTCTTTACTGCTGGGAAACCCCGGAGGTTCCCGTCGCTGACCGATTTGACCGGTTTAACGGTGACTCCAAGCCTGGTCAGGGTCCGTAGCCCTGCCGGATGGTGCTGGCTTCTCTTCGCTCCCCGATCCGGTACCGGCGGGCCACCGCCCGTCCCCGGTCCTTACGGTTGTGCGTCAATCGGCCTCTCCTGCAGACGGTCACCACCGTCTGCCAACCTTGCTCTCAGGTGCCCGGGCCACGTACCCGGACACGGTCAGTCTGCTCCTCTACTACCACTTCCCTCCTTCCTTTCTCAACTCCACTTCACTCTCTCTCCTTTTCCCGCCTCCAGGACTGTGAACTCCTCGGTGGGTGGAGTCAACCGCCTGGCTCCGCCCCACCTGGTGTGGACATCAGCCCCTGGAGGGAGGCAACAAGGATTTGTGTCTGACTTAGATGTTCCTAACCGGGGTGTGGGGTGTGTTGTTGCAGTACCTGTGACGTCCTGGCTTGTCCAGGGTGCCACATTCCCCCTTGGTTAAACGCAGACCGTCCGCGGGCTGCTCGTCCATCACCGGTTTTATTTTCTTAAATCTGTAGAAAGGTAGAAAACATATAAAAAACACAAGCATTTTATAAAACTTCCCTTACGGGAGGCACTTCCTTAAACGTTACTAACATTTTTATTAACGGTAACGGCTTCCGCTCTACCCCCCCGCCCAAACAACCTGGCCCTGATGCTGCCCCTAAGAAGTGGGCAGCACCCCTTGCCCCAGTCCAGAACCAAATTGCCCGAGCGGGTATGGTCTCTTTCAGGGGACCCGCGTCCATGGGAGGATTGCCACCGGTTACGGTAGTGGCGGGCCTGGGCCATCCATTTCCTCCAGGCCCATCCTCCCAAATCAGCCTCTCCGGAGGCGGTCACGGTAACAAGCCAACATTTTATTTACATGCCACAAGTTTGTGGTTGCCCTGCAAGTTCTCGGGCTTGTCCGTAAGTAGTTTCTTACGCAACGGTGCAGAAAGTCCCTACCGGGACAAGTTGCCGGCAACGGCCAGTTCAATCACGGTGCAATCAGGTAAACAACGGTTGATTCCTTTTCTTATCATTCAGTTACATTCTTATACATTCAACAACATCACACCCCTAAATGTTAGTTTCCCTGTACCTAAGCGGGGGTCAACCTAGGTTGGGACGTGTGGACCTACGGGGGCCAAGGTTGGTGGTGGTAGGCAGTGGGGCAGAGGACACAGCTAGTTCCTCCCCCCGGCTATCGTGTGGGGCAGGCAGAGGCATAGGGGAGCTGGGTACAGGCACATCCCTGGTCGCTGGGGCATTAACGGCCACTTCCATCTCTTTTTCCTCCACGGGTTGTGGGAACAGTATTACTGGAAGGATCACTGCGCCGTTCTGTGTTGGCCAATCGGCCGGGAAATCGCCCATCATGGTGTGGATTACCCCTTTCTCCTTCTCCTCAGCCGGTTCGATGGCCGGGGCTTCAGTCGCCGTCCTCAATGGTGGAGGACACCTCTTCAGGTGATCTCGGGAAACCGTGGCCAAAGTCTTCCCCTGGTCATGGCTGATCTGGTAGGCCTTTCCGTTCTCCCAATTGGTGGGTTGTATTACATATGGGGCCTCCTCACATTGATTGTCTAGCTTATGGGCCCTTCGCTTTCGCTTCAAGACGACATCTCCGGGCAGAAAGGGACCCGCAGGCGCCTTTTTGTTGAAGCACTGTTCCTGCTGCTTTCGACTCCAGCACAAATTCTTTTCCACATAGTCCTGGACCTGTTGGTACTGTGCTCTTCGTCGGGTGTCCCACCCGCGGTCGAAGGGAGTGCTTCCGGGGCCTCCAACCCCATCTCTAGGTCCAATGGCAGTCGACTGGGCCGAGCTCTCATCAGGTACGCCGGTGTGCACTTCGTAGAGCTGGAAGGGATGTTGTTGTACATATCGACCAGGTCAGGTAGTTTCTCTGGCCATAGGTTCCGCTCCTCCAGCGGCAACATCTTGAGGAGGTTCAGGACCAAGTGGTTCATCGTTTCGCACATGCCATTGGTTTGGGCGTGGTAAGGCGTGGTCCGAATTTTCTTGCAACCGTACAACTGGCAGAATTCTTGGAACACCTCCGCTTCAAAGGCCGGGCCTTGGTCGGTAAGCACCTTCTCGGGGTATCCATGCGGCCGACAGAAATAGGCCTGGAATGCTCTAGCGGCGGTACGGCCGGTCAGGTCCTTGACTGGGACAACCACCATAAATCTTGAGTAGTGGTCCACAATAGTCAGGGCATAAGTATACCCACTTCGGCTAGGGGTGAGCTTCACATGGTCGAGGGCCACCAGCTCCAGCGGTTGATGCGTAACGATTGGGCGTAGCGGGGCCTTCTGGCTGGCCTCATCCCTTCTTCTCAGTGCACAGGGGCCGCATTCTCGGCACCAGGCAACCACAGATTCCCGCATCCCACTCCAATAGAACCGCTCCCTTAACAGCATTTCCAGCTTCTTCCACCCGAAGTGTCCGGCACCGTCATGGTATGTCTGTAGGACAGTGGGCACGTTAGCCTGAGGAATCACCAGCTGGCGAATCTTCTCGTGGGTCTTCGGATTGATCAACTCCCGATACAGCTTCCCTTGGTGCAGGTATAGCCGGGTTCGTTCCCTCCACAAGCGTTGGGCCTCGGCAGGGGCAGCAGGGTCCATCCCAGCAGAGCCCTGTTCCACCAAGGTCTTGACCAAACGGACAGCGGGTGCCTGATCCTGAGCTTCTTGCCACCCCTTACTGGGCAGCGGGTCCAGGTTCACCTGTTGTTGATGGACATGCAACTTCTCAACTGGCTGCCGGTGAAACGCAGGCAACTCGATCTTTTCGAGGTCATCATCATCCAGCCCCTCTTCCGACAGGTGGGGCATCCGGGAGAGTGCATCGGCATTAGCATTTGTACGGTCGGCCCGGTATTTGATGGTGAAGTCGTAATTGGCCAGCCTGGCCACCCACCGCTGCTCCAATGCACCCAGCTTGGCTGTATCCAGATGGGTTAGTGGGTTATTGTCCGTGTAAGCGGTGAACTTGGCCGATGCTAGGTAATGGCGGAACCGCTCGGTGATAGCCCACACCAGTGCTAGAAGGTCGAGCTTGAAGGAGCTGTAATTCTCAGGATTCCTTTCTGTAGGTCGGAGTTTTCGGCTGGCATAAGCGATCACCCTTTCCCTGCCGTCTTGATTCTGGGCCAATACCACCCCCAAGCCCACATTGCTGGCATCGGTATAAAGGATGAACGGGAGGCTGTAGTCGGGGTACGCTAGGATTTCTTCCCCAGTCAACGCCGCCTTCAGTTGGCGGAAGGACTCTTCGTGCTTTTCCTCTCACGCCAACGGGGTCCCAGTAGGCCTACCACCCTTGGTCTGTCCCACGAGGAGGTCTTGCATGGGGGCAGCCATTTTCCTCACCGTAGTCGGTCTCGGCCAGTCCTGTATGGCAGTGATCTTTTCCGGGTCTGGGGCGACGCCTTCCGCGCCCACCACATGTCCGAGGTACAGGTACCCTGGGCTTCAACAGGTGACACTTGGAGGGTTTCAGTTTCATCCCATACTTGGCAAGGGACGCGAACACCTCAGCTAGGTGCTCTAGGTGGGCTTTATACGTCTGTGAGTACACGATTACATCGTCCAGGTACAGCAAGACAGTCTCAAAATTCAGATGTCCCAGACAGCATTCCATCAGCCGTTGGAAGGTTCCAGGGGCGTTGCACAGCCCAAACGGTATGCTGTTGAACTCACAGAGCCCCATGGGGGTAGCGAAGGTGGTCTTTTCACGGTCTTCGGGTGCCACGGCCACCTGCCAGTATCCGCTGGTGAGGTCAAGGGTAGAGAAGTAGTTAGCGGTTCTCAGCGCGGCTAGAGATTCCTCAATACGGGGCAGAGGATAGGCATCTTTATGCGTTACCTGGTTGATCTTCCGGTAATCCACACACATCCTCATTGTGCCATCCTTTTTCTTGACCAGCACCAGCGGAGTTACATTCGTTCCTAGCACTACCTTTGGATCATGATCGCTGGGGTCATTCCTTATCACAACCATCCCTTGGTGTTGTAGCTCGGTCCGCCCCACAGTCATAGCCACATGTTTGTACCCCACTTGGGTCAAGGCGAGGCCATCAGCGGCGATCAATGTCATGCTGCCGTCTGGAGGGGCAAGTTCATCCTCCCCCCAATACCGTTGATATAGTGTATATGGCATCGTGGTTACCTGAGATCCAGTGTCCAGGAGCGCCATCAGCGGGACGCCGTCCACAGCCAGAGGGATGAGGGGCGGGCCCCGATGAACTGGTCCCGCCAGTCGGGGGGGCCACTGGGTTCTACTCCTGAGGATTGGCCCTTGGCCCCAGGGGTTGTTCGTTTAACGGACACCGTCGGGAGTAGTGACCGGGCTTGCTGCACTTGTAACAGATCGGGGGTCCATATCGTGGGTCAGTAGCCCTTCTCCGCTGCATCCAGGGGACGTCTTCTGGGCGGTCGGTGAGCTGTACCCCCCCAGGGGCCTGGACCTCGTTGGAGGCTGCAGTGCGGCGAGGATCTTGGCGAGGTCTCCATTCATACGACAGACTTGGGCAGCCAGTTCCTCCAACATTCCACCAGAATTCGCAGGCGCTGCAGGAGTTGGGGGAGAAGGGGCTACCACGATGGGAGCCGTCTCAGCCGGCCACGGGGCCGCTCCAGGGACTTCGGATGCCAGGGGCTGCAGAGCCTTAATGGCCCGTTCTTTCAACACGGAAAAGTCCACATCAGGGTGCTCTAAGGCCCACAGCCGCAGCTGTTTGCGGTCCTCCGGGGATCTCATCCCCTGCACGAACTGCTCTACCAGCATTTTGTTACTGTCAGCATCATTGATGGTATCCACCCGCTTCAGCGTCCGGAGAGAAGTTTGCAGATGCAGGGCATAGTCTCTGATACTGTCGGTAGGTCGCTGCCGGCATTGGTAAAACTGCATTCGCAGCTCAGCCCCGGTGCGAGTTTCAAAGGCAATCTGTAGCTGTTCGAAGATAGTGGCCACGGAGGACTGGTCCCCCTCGGCCCAGGTCTCCGTCTCCTGCTCCGCTGCGCCGGTTAGCTGCCCCAGCACCACCGCGGCACGCTGCTTATCAGTTAGGGGGTACAGTTCTAAGAGCGGGCTAAGCTTCTTCCTGAAGACCTGCAAGGTATCAGGTTTCCCGTCGTACTGCGGCAGCCAGGTAGCTCCGGGCACATAGGGCAAGGAGAACGGCATCACCTGAGCAAGGGCGGGGGCCGCGGCCCCTCCCGCTCCTGCGGCCAGAGCACGGCTGGGCCCATTTCCATCTACCGGCACGTCTGCGGCTACGTCCACCGCTCCTCCAGCGGCTCCGTCGGGCGCAGACATCTTGTTTCCGTCCCCCCTTGGTTTCTTTACGGCACCTCCTCTTCAGGGGCGGAGCTTCGGCTTTCGCGCCTCCACTGCTCGGGAAGACGCTCGAGCGGGGACTTTTCGCGCCCAAGATGTCGGCTTCCGAAAATTTTCGTCCGGACACCTCCTGCGGGACACAAGGCGCACTTCTACCAGGCGGTAGAACAGTAAGATCCTGTTCGTGACGCCAAATTGTCGCGGGCGGCGGGGCGCTGCGCTCACCACGCTCGGGTCCGGCGCTGCTGATGCTGCTGCTCGGTGGCTCGAGCGGTGGGCCGGATCCGGGGACTCGAGCGGCGCTCCTCGCCCATGAGTGAAAGGGGTGGTTTGTTGGTGTTTGGAATGTCGGTTTGTGACGCCACCCACGGTGTGTGGTGAGGTTGGGGCACCACCGCTGCTCTGTACGGGGATCCCGGGAGCGATGACAGGGAGCAGCTGGGATTTTTTCCTCCCCTCCGTGGGTAGGGGGATTTTGGTAGTCCCGGGGCCCGGAGTGGTTGTCTGTAAGGTGGATTGCGGGGCTTGGCCAGGTGCAGGGTCGCGGGGCAGCGCAGTGCCAGACGGCACGGTGGTACTTACTCAGCCAGTAACGTACACGGAGTCTCTGGTAAAACAAACGGCTGGATGCACGAGTCCCACAGACGGCTGCGACGGTCACTCCCGGTAGGTTGGCAGTAACTGTCTCTCCCTGCACCGGTGTTATGTTCTCGGCCCCGATGGCTTATAGTTTCATAGTTTCATAGTTTTTAAGGTTGAAGGGAGACTCTAAGGGCGGTTTTGCAAGTTGCGACATCGCAAGCCGATGCTGCGATGTCGCACGCGATAGTCCCCGCCCCCGTCGCAGGTACGATATCGTGTGATAGCTGGCATAGCGAAAATTATCGCTACGCCAGCTTCACATGCACTCACCTGCCCTGCGACCGTCGCTCTGGCCAGCGACCCGCCTCCTTCCTAAGGGGGCGGGTCGTGCGGCGTCATAGCGACGTCACACGGCAGGCGGCTAATAGCGGCGGAGGGGCGGAGATGAGCAGGATGTAAACATCCCGCCCACCTCCTTCCTTCCGCATATCCTACGGAAGCCGCGATGACGCCGGTAGGAGATGTTCCTCGCTCCTGCGACTTCACACACAGCGATGTGTGCTGCCGCAGGAACGAGGAACAACATCGTATCGTCGCGTCAGCGTAATTATGAATTACGCCGACGCTGCACCGATGATACGATTACGACGATTTTGCGCTCGTTAATCGTATCATCTAGGCTTTACACACTACGATGTCGCATGCGATGCCGGATGTGCGTCACTTCCAATTTGACCCCACCGACATCGCACCTGCGATGTCGTAGTGTGCAAAGCCCGCCTAAGTCCATCTAGTTCAACCCGTAGCCCAACATGTTGATCCAGAGGAAGGCAAAAAAAACCCAATGTGTCAAATAAGCTCCAATGGGGGAAAAAATTCCTTCCTGACTCCACATACGGCAATCAGACTAGTTCCCTGGATCAACACCCTGTCATAAAATCTAATATACATAACTGGTAATATTATATTTTTCAAGAAAGGCATCCAGGATCTGCTTAAATGTTAGTAGTGAATCACTCATTACAACATCATGCGGCAGAGAGTTCCATAGTCTCACTGCTCGTACAGTAAAGAATCCTCGTCTGTGATTATGATTAAACCTTCTTTCCTCAAGACGTAGCGGATGCTCCCGTGTTCCAGTCGCAGGCCTAGGTGTAAAGAGATCTTTGCAAAGGTCTCTGTACTGTCCCCTCATATGTTTATACATTGTGATTAGATCCCTCCTAAGCCTTTGTTTTTCCAAACTAAATAACCCCAAGTTTAATAACCTGTCTTGGTGTTGCAGCCCACCCATTCCTCTAATAATCTTGGCCCTCTTCTATTTACATGTAAGATTATGCTATTTATAACCTTCTATACTTTTGCTATCAAGAAAAGCATTCATTCCTCTCTTAAATTCATTCAGTGAGTTGGCCATCACCACTTCCTCAGGAAAAGAGTTCCAGAGCCTCACTGCTCTTACCGTGAAGAACCCTCTTCTATGCTGATGTAGGAATTTTCTTTCCTCCAATCGAAGAGAATGCCCCCTTGTTCTTGTCATAGTCCTTGGTACAAACAGATCATGGGAGAGATCTCTATATGGCCCTCTGACATATTTGTACATATTTATTAGGTCTCCCCTAAGTCTTATCTTTTCTAGAGTAAATAGACCTAATTTTGATAACCTTTCCATGTATTGTAATGCACCCACTCCATTTATTATTTTAGTAGCCCGCCTCTGAACCCTTTCAAGTTCAGTAATGTCTTTCTTGAGCAGCGGTGCCCAAAATTGCACACAATACTCCAAGTGTGGTCTGACGAGTGATTTGTACAGAGGGAGAATGATGTTTTCATCTCGTGCCCCCAGACCTCTTCTAATGCATCCCATCACCCTATTTGCTTTGGTGGCTGCTGCCTGACACTGGGCACTCCAATTTAGATTCTTATTGACTAAGATGCCTAAGTCTTTTTCCATGTCTGATTTCCCCAGCAGTTTCCCATTTAGTAAGTAATCGTAGCATCTGTTTCTCCTTCCCATGTGCATAACCTTACACTTATCTGTGTTAAACCTCATTTGCCATTTTTCAGCCCAATTCTCCAATTTACTCAAATCCATCTGTAGTTGCAAACTGTCCTCCTTTGTGTTAACTACCTTACATAGTTTTGTATCATCTGCAAATACTGATATTTTACTCTGTAAACCATCCACCAGATCATTAATAAATATATTAAATAGTAGGGGGCCCAATACAGACCCCTGTGGCACCCCACTAGTAACCCTGGCCCAATCTGAGTATGCGCCATTAATAACCACTCTTTGTTTTCTACCACTAAGCCAGCTACCTACCCATCTACACACATTTTCCCCGAGCCCAAGCTTTCTCATTTTACTTAGCAGTCTTTTATGTGGGACAGTGTCAAATGCTTTACCGAAGTCAAGATAAATGACATCCAGTGATTCTCCTCGGTCCATGTGAGAGCTTACATCCTCATAGAAGCTGATCAGGTTAGTTTGACAGGAGCGATCCTTCATAAATCCATGTTGATATGGAGTTAAACAATTATTAACATTGAGACATTCCATAATAGTATCCCTTAAAAACCCTTCAAACATTTTACCCACCACAGATGTTAAGCTTACCGGCCTATAGTTCCAAGGTTCCCTTTTACACCCTTTTTTGAATATTGGTACCACATTTGCTAGCCGCCAATCCAGTGGAACAGACCCAGTTTCTATAGAGTCTTTAAATATAAGGAATAGAGGCCTGTCTATCACATTACTTAACTCCCTTAATACCCGAGGGTGAATGCCATCCGGGCCTGGTGATTTGTCTATTTTAATGTTACTAAGTCGGTTCTGCACTTCTTCCTGGGTTAGGCAGGTCATACTTAAAGGGGTAATTCACCCATTTTTTTTATTTTCTGTAGGAGTTCTACTTACCTTTCTAGGCGTTTTCTCCATTGTCTTCTGTTTCCAGTTCTGGCACTGAGCAACGCGCTATCCTGCACGCTCAGTGCCTGTCACATGACCCCCTGGAGCTGTGGCCGCCAGCATCCTCTGACGTCCCGGCATTTCCGGGCTCTCAAACAAGACGGGTACGTCAGAGGAGGCTGGCACCACTCAGATTGAGTGACAGGGCTGTGGGCGGTAACTACCGCACATCACAGCCCAGCATCGAGGGGAGGAGCCGGAGGACGTCAGTGTGGAACCGGCGTCCTGCAGATGGTGAGGCACGGGGCGCCAGTGTGCAGTACAGGGGGGGGGGGTTCTTCAGCTGAATCTCCCCCTGCACGTAAGTATGTGATCACACTGTCCACTCGCCCGCTCTGTTGCGATGTCAGGAGAGCGGCCGGTGTCGGGCAGTGTGATCATCTGCTCCTCCCAGCAGCACTGCAGGACGCAGCAAGACACTGACAGGCATGTCACCGCTGTGTCTGCCATCTGTCCTGCTGCATGGGACCAACTGTCTGCACTCTGTCACCTGCACCACAAGTCACAGAGTGGAGACAGTTGGTGACAGAGCACCTCTGCCCCCCCCCGTTCTTTCCCCACTCTCTTCTCTCCTCCCACTCTTCTCCCCCTCCCCTCTTCCCCCTTTTCTCTGCCCCCCTCTTATCCCTCTCTCCTCTCTTTTCCCTCGCTCTCTTCCCACCCTCGCTCTCTTCTCCCCCCTTGCTCTCTTTTCCTCTGCCCCTCGCTCTCTTTTCCTCCCCCACTCGCTCTCTTTTCTTCCTCCCCCCGCGCTCTCTTTTCCTCCCCCCGCGCTCTCTTTTCCTCCCCCCCGCGCTCTCTTTTACTCCCCCCCGCGCTCTCTTTTCCTCCCCCCGTGCTCTCTTTTCCTCCCCCCCTTGCTCTCTTTTCCTCCCCCCTCGCTCTCTTTTCCTCCCCCCCTTGCTCTCTTTTCCTCCCCCCCTTGCTCTCTTTTCCTCCCCCCCTCGCTTTCTTTTCCTCCCCCCCTCGCTCTCTCTCTCTTTTCCCTCGCTCTCTCCTGGCATGGTCAGTACAGAAATCTCTCCATCGTGGAGGGGTGAGAGGGAGTAATAAACATGGAGTCCCTACTGTGTCTGTGTATTTATTTCTAATAAAGTATTTTTCTCTGTGTGGTCTTTTTTTTTTTTAAACCCTTTATTGGAGATTCTTAATGGCCAGGTCAAACTTGGCCTGACATTAAGAATCTCGGGCTTTATACCAGCTGGTAAAACATAGCTGGTATTAACCCCTTATTACCCAGCGTGCCACCTGCCACCAGGGCCACTGGAAGAGTTGGATACAGCGCCAGAAGATGGCGCTTCTATGAAAGTGCCATTTTCTGGGGCGGCTGTGGACTGCAATTCGCAGCGGGGGGCCCAGAAAGTTTGGGCACCCTTCACTGCGGATTCCAATCCCCAGCTGCCTAGTTGTACCTGGCTGGACTCAAAAATTCGGCGAAGCCCATATAAATTTTTTTTTTTAATTATTTCATGAAATTCATGAAATTAAAAAAAAAAAAAGGGCTTCTCTATATTTTTGGTTTCCAGCCGGGTACAAATAGGCAGCTGGGGGTTGGGGGCAGCCCGTAGCTGCCTGCTGTACCTGGCTAGCATACAAAAATATGGCGAAGCCCACGTCATTTTTTTAAAAAAGTTTTCAGGCAAAAACCTTTATAAAAAAAAAATGCTTCCCTGGATTTCTATTGCCAGTGAAAGTAACACCAAGCAGCGGTGGTTAGCAGCCAGTAGCTGCTTGGGTTACCCTTAACAATAGAAAATGCAGCGGGAGCCCACAAACAATGTGATTTCTTTTTTATTTTTAATGAATTTTTAAAAAAAAAAAAATCGACATGGGCTTCGCCCATCGAGCACCAGAGCATTTTACTGCTCAATTCATCCCAAGTAATCAGATGACTCCAGTGTCGGCCGATTACTTGTTCTGTGTCCCCCTGCATCCATTGCAGCGTGTACGGGCTGTGAGGTCAGCGGAGTTCACGCCAGCACTGGAGTCAGCTGATCTGAACTCAGCTGAACTCCAGCCTGCACATGCTGCGATGGATGCAGGGGGACATAGAACAAGTAAGGTCTAAGCCACACGGCGAGAAAAACAGTGCGAGTGGAGTGCGATCAAACATCGCATTCCACTCGGACCAATATTAGCCTGTGTGTCAGCGCACATGAGCGATTATTTTCTCCGCCCTAATTGGACCGAGAAAACAATTGCAGCATGCTGCCACTGTAATGCAATACTCTCTCTTTTACCCATTCAAGTGTATGTGGTGAGAGAAAAGTCGCACTGCACTTGCGGTACATCGGTGGACTACGGAGGAAAGAGGGAGAGAAATCCCTCCCACCCCTCCTCAGTGCTGGCCCACCCCTCGAGTGCCGGACTGCCCCCCACAGCTGAGGTTTGCTCGCACAGTCGGACCTCAGTCGCAGGGACACTCGCATGACACTCGGCTCTGCTGTACTGAGCGTGAGCCGAGTGTAATGCGAGGGGATCGCAGTAATCCCCGTGTGGCCCCAGCCTGATCGGCCGACACTTGAGTCAGCTGATCTGAACTCAGCTGAACTCCTGTACACACAACCCGCACACACAGCCCGCACACGGTCACATGTGACCGGCAGCAGGCAGCGATTGCTGTTAAGGCTACATTCACATGACCGTTCAGTTTTTGCGGGACACAAAAAACGGTCCTTTTTTTCACGGATGCATCCTAGTGGCATCCGTGTGACATCTGCGTGCCTTCCGTTTTTTTTGCGGACCGCAAAAAACAGAAGCAGCAAGAAAGATAAATAGATGAGTAGATATAGAGATGAATAGATAGATATAGAGACAGAGGGATGAATGAATGAATGAATGGATAGATAGATAGATAGATAGATAGATAGATAGATAGATAAGAAATACATATATAATGTCTTACCCCCTGCATATTCTAAGCTGGCACCCTTTTGTGACTTTCATGTGGCACTAAGGGGTGGTTAGCCTTGTATTTAGCCAAAAAATAAATAAATAATAAAAAAAAATGACATGCGGTCCCCCTATTTTTTGTAGCCAGCTAGGGTAAAGCAAACGGCTGCAGCCTGCAAACCACAGCTGGCAGCTTCACCTTGGCTGGTAATCCAAAACAGAGGGCACCCCACGCTGTTATTTTAAATTAAATAAATAATTTAAAACAAAAAACACGGGGTCCCCCAAAATTGGATCACCAGCCAAGGTAAAGCGGACACATACACACACACTGTATATACGCGCACACATACACACACACTGTATATACGCGCACACATACACACACACTGTATATACGCGCACACACACTTTCTTCCCCTGGCTGTGCAGAGCTGCTGCTGCTCTCTCTGTGATTTCTCTCAGTGCACATCCACTGGGAAGAGGCAGGGAGGAGGGTTTGGGTGGAGAGCAGAGTGGGTGTATTAGACACAATGGGTGTGTTAGATAAGCTAGACACCGCCCTAGAGCCACAAAGAATTCTGGGACTTGTAGGAACTGAACACAGGAAGTCAGAGGAGAGAATAACCCCATCAGAGCTGGAGCCAGCAATGACCGTGTGCTGCTAGTGCACAATAAAAGGTAATTTTGCTGAAAAAACATAATAGATGTGTTGAGGGGCACATATTAGCAAGATTTATCAGAAAAAAAAAAATCAGTTTTGGTAACTGGACAACTTCTTTAATGAAGCGTGTACATGATCACTCTGCATTTCCCGTGGCATATGCTTTTCCTGTGTGAACACAGTTGAGAAAAAAGTATTTAAAACCTTTGATTTTCCCACATCGCTTTCTATGATTTTACCCTCATTATTCTTTAAAGGGCCAACACCATCAATTTTAATCTTTTTTCTGTTTATATAATTAAAGAATAGTTTGGGATTTGTTTTGCTTTCCTTAGCAATGAGTCTCTCAGTTTCTACTTTTGCTAAATGTATTTGGTTTTTACACATTTTATTTTTTTCTCTATATATTTTTAATGCTTCTTTGCTGCCTTCTTGTTTTAGCTTTTTAAATGCCTTTTTCTTATTATTCATTGCCCCTTTTACATCCTTATTTAGCCACATTGGTTTTCTCCTGTTCCTAGCCCTTTTATTTCCGTATGGTATGGCTCGCTCGCAGTGGGTGTTTAATACCGAATTAAAAATTTCCCACTTATTTTCTGTGCTCCCATTTTTGAGGACATTGTCCCAATCAATTTGGCGAAGGTCGTCTCTAACCTGATCAAACTTTGCTTTCCTGAAATTCAGCGTTTTTGTAACCCCCCTCCAAGGCACCTTACTGAAGGACAAGTGGAATTGTATTATATTGTGGTCACTATTCCCTAGGTGCCCATCCACTCGTACGTCTGTTATTCTATCTGGCCTGTTGCTTAAAATTAAGTCCAGAAGGGCTGCCCCTCTAGTTGGGCCCGGCACAAGTTGGGACAGATAATTATCCTTAGTTACTGACAGAAGCCGGTTTCCTTTCTGAGATACGCAGATTTCAGTTTCCCAGTCTATATCGGGGTAGCTGAAGTCCCCCATAATAATCACCTCATTGTGATTTGCTGCTTTGTCTATATGTTTCAATAATACATTTTCAGTGGTTTCTGTTATATTTGGTGGCTTATAACAAACCCCTATGAGGATGTTATTAGTTTTCCCTCCTTGTATCTCCATCCATAGAGACTCCACCTCTTCATTTCCCTCTTGAATATCTTCTCTTAGTCTGGGCTTTAAACTGGACTTTATATATAGACAGACTCCACCCCCTTTCCTTTTTTTACGATCCCTCCTAAACAATTCATATCCTTGCAGGTTAGCCGCCCAGTCATAACTGTCACCTAACCATGTCTCAGTTATTCCTCATACATTACCAGCACCAGTTCTTCCATCTTATTGGTCAGGCTTCTTGCATTGGTCAGCATGCAGGAAAGAAGTTTTGCTCCCCTTTTCTTAGCTTCCTTCTTAGTACCCTGTCTTGGGTCCTCTTTACGGCATCTAGTATCCTTGATTAGTTTGTCCTTCTGCTGCATGTTCTTGTCTGATGTTTTTTCTCCCATCCCCTCTTCTTCTAGTTTAAAGCCCTCCTGATGAGTGTGGCAAGCCTTCTGGTGAACGTGTGTTTCCCAGGTTTTGTGAGGTGTATCCCGTCTCTTGTGAGAAGTCCATCGTAGAGGTAATTCACTCCATGGTCCAAGAATCCAAATCCTTGCTGCCTGCACCATCGTCGTAGCCAGTTGTTCAAATCTAGTATCCTATTCCATCTTCTGACACCATGGCCATCGACTGGGAGGATTGATGAGAAAACAACCTGTACGTTCCGTTCCTTTATTTTCTTCCCCAGAATTTCAAAGTCTTCACAAATAGTTGGTAGATCATTTCTTGCCGTGTCGTTTGTTTCTACATGTATCAATAGGAACGGGTATTCATCCTTGGATCCGAGGATAATTGGTATCCTGTTGGCCACATCCTTGATTTTTGCTCCCAGGAGGCAGCATACTTCTCGTGCGGTTTTGCGATGTCCTCAAACAGCGAGACCCGGCAAGTCCCAGCAATCGATCAGCTTACGGCGACTCTTCTCTTCTTCCCAGAATGCACAGGAAATATGCAAATGATCTTACTGCTTCTCCAATCCCTGGTTTTGCGATGTCCTCAAACAGCGAGACCCGCCAAGTCCCAGCAATCGATCAGCTTTCGGCGACTCTGCTCTTCCCAGAATGCACTGGAAATATGCAAATGAGCTTCCTGCTTCTCCAATCCCTGGTTTTGCGATGTCCTCAAACAGCGAGACCCGGCAAGTCCCAGCAATCGATCAACTTACGGCGACTCTTCTCCTCTTCCCAGAATGCACTGGAAATATGCAAATGAGCTTCCTGCTTCTCCAATCCCTGGCTTCCCACCGGTAACCCGCTCCCCAGCGGTATGTTTGCCGTAGGAGCCCCTTTTGCCCGCAGGTGCTGGCCCTGGGAATTCTAGCTGTGGCGGTAGCTGTATTTCCCTTCACGGTTGAGCGGTTGCCTTTAGTTGGGTCTTTACTGCTGGGAAACCCCGGAGGTTCCCGTCGCTGACGGATTTGACCGGTTTAACGGCGACTCCAAGCCTGGTCGGGGTCCGTAGCCTTGCCGGATGGTGCTGGCTTCTCTTCGCTCCCCGATCCGGTACCGGCGGGCCACCGCCCGTCCCCGGTCCTTACGGTTGTGCGTCAATCGGCCTCTCCTGCAGACGGTCACCACCGTCTGCCAACCTTGCTCTCAGGTGCCCGGGCCACGTACCCGGATACGGTCAGTCTGCTCCTCTACTACCACTTCCCTCCTTACTTTCTCAACTCCACTTCACTCTCTCTCCTTTTCCCGCCTCCAGGACTGTGAACTCCTCGGTGGGTGGAGTCAACCGCCTGGCTCCGCCCCACCTGGTGTGGACATCAGCCCCTGGAGGGAGGCAACAAGGATTTGTGTCTGACTTAGATGTTCCTAACCGGGGTGTGGGGTGTGTTGTTGCAGTACCTGTGACGTCCTGGCTTGTCCAGGGCGCCACATGTCCTCCATGGGAGATGACGCTGGAGGTAGCTGTATGACTATATATGATTGACAATATATCTCCTCTCTAGGGATATGGGATAGTAGTTGAAGCCTTGTCAACAAATGTCAGGTCCCATAAATAAGTGCATGAATCAAGCAGTGACAATCCCACAGGCACCCCGCAACTGATTATCCTCTGCTGAGCTCCCCAAAACGTTCTACTTTCAGAGTCACAAGTGTAAGATGTGGAGCATACTTAGACAGACAGATCTGCTCAAAATGTACAAAACACAGGAGACCAATCATTGGTCCTGAACAGCTTCATCTAAAAAGATTTTTGATTGATGAAGATATTGATGATGTATCTCCTGGACTAAATAAAGGATCTTTAATGTCAGATCATCAGGGTCCAACAACCTCCACCTGTCAGCTTTTATCAGCTTAGGGGTACACAGTGTACAGGGTAGAACCAGCACAGCTTCATGAAAAGTAGTGAACAAAGTTTGGTACTACCTCCAAGATCACATTAGATTTTAAAGAAGTTGAGCTGCAGTACCGAGAAGGGCCACTAAACAGTGTATGGAGCTCTGAGGAACTGAGCTGTAGTACTCAGAATGGCCACAACAAGGTGTATGGATCCGTGAGGAGTCCTTGGCTCTCTGTTCCACCTTTCAGCCTGTGTGCCTTATTTCTAAATCTCAGCACGTATGGTGTCACTACATCGTGTCTGCTGTGCAGCGCTTTGGTCTCTGCATAATATAGGGGGCACAGAGTTATGCAAATCAAAAGGAGGCTACCATGGTGCATCATCCTGAGTGAGGTGTTAGGGGGAGTATCAGATTGTGTGAGGGGCATTGTGGGGACTTCCCACTGTGTGGAGAAACTAGAGGTGCATCATACTGGTGAAACTTGCTGTACGAGTTAGGGGTATTGTTGGAGCAAATTATGGGAGGGCGCAACTCACCGTGAGATATCATGTGTTCTGTTCCATTTTGGGGGGCATCAAATGTTTGGGGGCCATAAAAGAAGTATTGAGTGGGCGAGAACACTAAGGGGCTTCAGCAGGGGCACAATGTCTGTGTATATACCACAAAACATGTCCCTGTCCCTTTTCCTGGGTGTAAAAGTTGAGAGGTGAATCCTCATCTACTCTGCCAAATAAATGTATATATTTTTTTTTTTTTTTAATGGGGGCCCAATAGAAGCTCTTGCTATGGGACGCCATGATTTATTCCATAACATTAGTTTTTTCTCTACAGCTCATCTTAATGCGATTACGCTAGGCTGGATAGAGGGTAGCACTAGTGCTCTCCTATTGGTCATGAGCAAACCACCCTGGAGTGGGGAGGAATGGAGGATGACCATGGCGACCAACAACAGGTTTTTTTCTAGGCTATTCAGTTACGTGAGACATTGTGGTGAGAGGTTGTGTGCTGCTCTATACAGTGAAACATATTCCAAAATTCTGTATACAAGGGTTAAGCAAAATTTATTTTTTTATTTATACATTTATTTCCTTTCTTTCATTTCTATCTATGCTATTTCTTGTCGTAAGTGATTCATTTTGTAATGTCTGTGGCAATTTCACAATTAAATGTCCTTTTTGAAGAACGAACACCAGCAAATCTGTTAAGCAAGCCTAATGTGCATATTTCAAAGTAAAACTTGGTGATCAAGATAAATTTTGGCGCCCCACACAAGGTGTGCAAGTCGAGAGTTTATATATGTAGATGAAGGGAACACGTAAAAAGATGCCTGTCCTGCGCCAGGGTTTGAACACTTGTGCTTGTACTTTGTGGTCGGTTTGTCTGTCCACTGAGCCACAGCGGTTACACCTTTTCTCTAGGTGTTAAATTATCTGCTATCCTTACTTTGGTCTTTTTAAATTAGCAGATGTTTTCATTTACTTATTTGTCTGTCCAATCACCTTTTGGGTGTTGCTATAAATTCCTTCCTCCAGCTTTTGATATATTAATTTGAATGTCCAGCCATACTGCCGTTGTTTTATGTCAGATATATCACTCTGCGCCCATAATTTGTTTCTTAGTCGAGAGTAGGCAGCATATACTTTACATTATTCGCCTTATCCTTTATTTTATATTTAATGGTTTGTTGTTACTCACTTAGGGAACCTTTTCTGTCTCAGAACTTCTTTCTTTTTGTAGGTATATTACACACTGTTCTGCCCTCCGGTTCCTTAGGAGGTACATGAAGCACTCGATGGCCGTTCAGCCAGCATAGGCCCGAGTTGCCACCATTTAGTCTGGGGTTAGGGCCCTTACAGTCCACGCAATAACCTCTAGTCTGTATAGGAACCGGCTAAATCAGTTGCATTATTTGCTGTGTTTTACTAATTTATCCATTGTCAGTTTATTACACAATCATAACAATGCCATTTGGTATACCTGTGGTTTGGTGAGAGTCAAGAGATCATTCCACTGGATGACTCCGACTGAGCCCTGAATGTTTTTCCCATAGGCCCCAGGTATGGGGCGAGGACTTAGTGCAAAAATTTACTGAAACTGCCCCATAGGTTCCTTAGTAGGTATATGAAGCACTCGATGGCCATTCAGGCTGCATAGGCCTGAGTTGCCACTATTTAGTATGGGGTTAGGACCCTTACAGTCCACGCAATAACCTCTAGTCTGTACAGGAACAGGCTAAATCAGTTGCATTATTTGCAGTGTTTTACTAATTTATCCATTGTCAGTTTACTACACAATCATAACAATGCCATTTGGTATACATGTGGTTTGGTGAGAGCCAAGGGATCATTCCACTGACTGTCACTTTTTGATAGTGAAAGCTTCAGGATATAACAAGAAAAATAAATATAAAATAGAGTAACCTAGTCTACCATTGACCTTAAAATGGTATGCTTACTTCTTGGTCAAAAACGTGGTAATACCAAGTATCCTTGTTTCCTGTGCATGTGGGACAACAGATCTTGTGAGAAGCATTGGGTGGAGAGGAATTGGCCTCCAAGATCTGACCTCAAACCTTGTGATCCAAACATTTTACATGAGACATTTGTTGACAGAAAGAACATTATGTCCACACCTCTGCAGATGAAATTCGGTCTTATGAAGTAATTTGTTAAAGCTTTGCCAACTGAAGGAGACTTTTCCAAGTACTTCATTATGGCATTTCCTAGCCTGTAATTTGAAAAAATATAAGCCAATGACTTTGATGGTTCACAGATTCGGCAGCTCCTCAAAGAAGAACATTTCATCTGGACAATGTCAGAACTCCAAAATAAATGCATGATTGTCATTCAAAGACCTTGTCAAGGATTTTCTTGGAAATACACGAGCAAACAATTACACCAAAATTGTCCAGAAACTCTTGGTGAGCTACAAAATGCTCGGTTGCAACATGAACATCAAGGAACATTTTCTGCATGGCCTTCTTGCTAACTTGAAAGTAAAAACCTTGGTGCAGTCAGTGATGAGCAAGGCAAACACTATCACCAAGATTTGAGTGTCACGGAGGGATGGTATCAGAGTAGATGGGATGTACATATGATGGCTGACTATTGTTGAAGCATCAGGCGAGATAATCCACAAATTGAACACTCCAGGAAAAGTCACCAGATGGATCTCCCAAATTTCCCTGGAGGTAGCCTTCAGTCTCCAGATGAACCTTATAGGCTATTGTTATGCCCATATAAACTCACACATGGGTAAAAGGGGAAATAAAACCTAAACCACTGAAACCACAAGTACATCCTGCTGGTTTCTATACAGACTACAATCCAAATCTGTAGAGCACCCGAATGGGTACAGCACAGACCAGAATATCCCTAGCTGCACAACTAGAAACACACAATCTGGAGCAGGCTGCCCGAATGTCCATCAAAATGTTTGTCATTTCTCCTAAAGAACCAGCGGGGAGATGGCAACACACAACTAACCAGACTAAGGTAAAAGGGCAATGGCAGACAAAAACGCAAAGTGAGTAAACATATATCACGAGCACATGTGGACAAAGGAGTAATAATAAATATAAGCAAACGTATTTCCAACCTAATAGAAAAGAGAAGAAAGGTGAAGGCGAGATAACACAGGGTAAATACCAAACAGGTCTCTGTCAAACAGTAGGTAAAATCCCAAGCAAAACTGGATCTCCTTAGTAGCAGTTTACAAAGAAATATAGCAAGCAATGAATGCTGTAATCGGGAAAGTATTTATTGCCCCACCCGGGATGTGATTGGAAAGACAAAGTGAGGAAGTCATAATATCTGTGACCGCAACCTAAAGGAATGAAACAAAAGGTAAAAGTAGATCAGGATTTGGAACCATGATATATCTAAGCATGCAAAGAAATAGACTCTAGAACAAAAGGTCACAGGATCAAATTCCGAAGCATGACAGCTATACTAGAGAAATCATTCTCTGCAGTTTTCAGATGGACCTCACAGACTCTCTTAGAAGAATGAATCCTTCTCTGCAGTCTAAAGATGGATCTTTTCAATTCCTCTGGAAAACAAATTTGCTGGAGTTTAGGATGGACCATTCTAGATTCTCTTAAAGGAATATATTCTGCAGTCTGATGGTCTTCATTTACTTTCCTAAAGGATACTTTCTACGCAGTCCCCAGATGGATCTTCTAGATTCTCCTAGAAGGATTGTTCTCTGCAGTTTCGAGATTGACCTTACAGACTTTAGTAGAAAAATCATTCTCCTTAGTCTGCAGATGGATCTACTAGATTCTCCTGCAAGGATTTTATTCTGCAACCTTTTTAAGGATCTCTTAGACTCTCTTAAAAAAATCTGTTTTGTGCTGACTCTGGATAGACCTCCTAGACTTTACTAGAGAAATCATTCTCCTTAGTCTCCAGATGGACCGTCTAGATTTTCTGGAAGGATTTCTCTCTAGAAGAACCTCTTATTCTTTCCTAGCAGAATCTTTTTTTTTCAGTCTGTTTATGGACCTCCTAAAAAAAATAATTCTTTTCAGTCCCAAAATGGATCACTAAACGCATCTAGAAAGATTATTCTCTGCAGTCTTTGCATTAACTTTCTAGATACTCCAGGAAGGATTGTTCCCTTCAGTATTCAGATGGACCTTCTAGACTCTGAGAATGATTACATTCTGCAGTCTCTTGATGGACCTTCTAGAGTGACTCTCCTAGAGAAAGCCTTCTCTACAGTGTCCAGATGGACCCAATGCTCCCACTCATCAATTTATTGGCTGCCTGCAAGTGGGCTTGGTTTAAGTCGAGGGTGCGTGTGCTTTCGATCGCATTAACATTATTTTAAAATGTGTTCACCTGGGGTGAACACATATTTAATAGGGGTCCATTTAGGATCCAAAAGAACCGGCTCTTTTTGGTGAGCAGAGCCAAGGGAGCTGGATCAGCAAAAAGAGCAGAACTGCCCATTACTATTTCTCTGTCCTCTAGCACCTTCCACTGTGGGCTAATCCTAAGTGTTAACTGTCTCTTTTCTGCAGTCTGTTTCTGGGCAGATTTAACCTTTCACCTAGTTTTATGCAAACATTATAATACCTTACCAACACTGCTATACTTTACACCTTTCACTACTACACGTACATTACATTATCAACACTGCTACATCTTATAGATTACTATGTGTGAGGTAGCAGCGTTGCTTGGGCAAAAACGTGAGGCAGTAAGGCAGCAGCGTGTTCCCATCAACAGTCTATTTATTGTTGCAGCATAAATAGATCCAATTTCCCACTGTCAAAGTCTCTTCTGGATCACAGCCGGTGCATATAGACAAACTCTTTGCATCAAAAAGTCTTGTTACCTTAGGACCCCGTTAACCGCAGGGATCTGTGTAAGGTTCTCCTAGGCTCACACTCTTGGCCTGTGTTCACTCCACACAGAGCCAGCCCAGCTCACACAGCATGTGTTAGCTTCACCAAGCCTGGCTCTCTCAACTGAGACACACCCTGCTGTGCTCTGCATGATTTAAGCGAAAATGCCGGACATGAGGATTGCTAGAAAACCTGGACTGGGAGGAGGGATCTATCTCCCTGTTACCCTTTAACAGGCTATACTCCCAGTAATAGCTATAGCAAACTCAGAGGGTTTACAGACACATTCTGGGGGACACATAGCGGTCTTCAAATATTACCCCTGTCACTGCCTCACATATCACCCCCCTCAGTTCAAACGGGCGGGGTTGAACTTCTGCCAACATACAGGGACCTCTGGACAGGGCATCCACATTGCCCTGCAACCTACCAGCCCGGTGTTCCACAGAAAAGTGAAAGTTCTGCAAGGAGAGAAACCACCTGGTGACTCTAGCATTTCTCTCCTTAGCATTCCTCATCCAGACCAAAGGGGAGTGGTCTGTCACCAGGCGAAAGTGTCGCCCCAGCAGGTAGTAGCGGAGGGATTGGATTCCAGAGCCCATTTTATGGCCAGGCACTCCTTCTCCACTATGCTATAGTTCTTCTCTGCCGGGGTGAGTTTTCTACTCAAATAGGTGACCGGGTGCTCCTCTCCATCTACCTCCTGGGACAGAACTGCACCCAGACCCACCTCAGAGGCATCTGCCTGTACTATAAACTCCTTTTGAAAGTCAGGGTTGACAAGGACAGGCTAACCACATAGGACTACCTTTAGCACCTGAAAGGCTTCCTCTGCTTGTGTATTCCAGTGGACCATGACCGACTTCTTCCCTTTTAAAAGATCGGACAAAGGCGCCGACCTTCCAGCAAAATTGGGTATGAATCGTCGGTAATACCCCATTATACCCAGAAAGGCTCTTACCTGTTTTGTGGTAAGGGGACGAGGCCAGTTTTGAATGGCTTCGATTTTGTTTACTTGTGGCTTGATAACCCCTTGGCCTATCACATACCCCAAGTAACGGGCTTCTTTGAGACCCATAGCACATTTGCTTGGATTCGCCGTCAGACCAGCAGCTCTGAGCGAATCCACTACCGCTTGTACCTGAGATAAGTGGGTGCTCCAGTCACTGCTATAGATGATGATGTCATCCAAATATGCGGAGGCATATGGTTGATGGGGTTCTAACACTATGTCCATTAATCTCTGAAACGTGGCCGGAGCCCCATGTAAAGCAAATGGCAAGACGACATAGTGATAGAGCCCCCCTGGCGTGACAAAAGCGGTCTTTTCTTTTGCCGCCTCTGTCAGCGGCACCTGCCAGTAACCTTTAGTGAGATCGAGAGTCGTGAAGTACTGGGCCCGTCCCAGTCTCTCTATCAGCTCGTCGACCCTGGGCATGGGATACATATCAAATTTCGAAAGCTCATTTAACTTTCGGAAGTCATTACAGAATCTTAAAGAACCGTCTGGTTTCGGGGTCAGTACAATGGGACTGGCCCATTCGCTGGTGGATTTTTCAATAACCCCTAGTTGGAGCATCTTTTTTACCTCCTCCGCAATGGCTTGCCTACGAGCCTCTGGTACCCGGTATGGCCTCAGGCGTACCCTTATTTGAGGCTCGGTGACAATATCATAGTGGATTACGGTTGTTCGGCCTGGTAGGCTTGAGAACACATCCGTATTCCGCTGCACTAACCTCCGAGACTCCCGTCTCTGCTGTTTTGAGAGAGAATTCCCTATCCTCACTCTCAATTCATCATCAGGGGACTCCTCCTTTGTTGTTGTCAAGGCACCTGAAAAGGTTGGGTCCAACGTTACGTCAGCCACCATACATTCCCTGTCTTTCCATGCCTTCAGCAGGTTTACATGGTAGATTTGTTCTGGTTTTCTTCTACCTGGCTGATACACCTTATAGTTTTCTTCCCCCACTTTCTCCCGGATCTCATAGGGACCTTGCCATTTGGCTAAGAACTTACTTTCTGCAGTAGGTATTAGGACTAAGACACGATCTCCCGGTTTAAAAGACCTGATGGAGGCCTTTCTATTATACTGAGTACTTTGGGCTGCCTGAGCATCCAGCAAATGCTCTTTAACAATGGGCATTATTGCCGTGATACGATCCTGCATACCCATAACGTATTCCACTGTGCTTTTGTGAGGGGTGGGTTCCTGTTCCCAAGTTTCCTTAATTATATCCAGCAGTCCCCGCGGATGTCTGCCATACAGTAACTCAAATGGCGAGAACCCGGTGGAAGATTGTGGGACCTCGCGGATAGCGAACATTAAATAGGGCAATAACATGTCCCAATCTTTCCCCTCTTTGGAGACCACCTTTTGCAACATAGCCTTCAGAGTTTTATTAAAACGTTCCACTAGACCATCAGTCTGGGGATGGTACACTGACGTGCGTAGCTGCTTGATCTGGAGGAGTTTGCACAGTTCCTTTGTAATTTTAGACATAAAGGGAGTGCCCTGATCGGTCAGGATTTCTTTGGGTAACCCCACGCGACAGAACACAGCAAACAACTCCCGAGCAATAAGCCTCGCCGAGGTGTGCCGTAGTGGAATGGCCTCCGGATAACGTGTCGCGTAATCCATCACTACCAGGATGTGCTGGTGACCACGGGCTGATTTTACAATGGGTCCGATCAGATCCATAGCAATCCGCTCAAAAGGTACCTCTATAATGGGTAAAGGTATCAGAGGACTACGGAAACGGTGCGTTGGTGCGGTCAACTGACAAACTGGACAGGACTCACAGAACCTCTTAATTTCTGCGCCGACCCCTGGCCAGTAGAACCGCTGAAACATGCGTTCCCGCGTTTTCTCTTCACCTAGGTGCCCACTCATTAGGTGGTTATGAGCCAATTCCAAGATCTGACGGCGGTACGGCTGAGGGACCACCAACTGTTCCACTATTTCCCCCCGGATTGTATCAACCCGATAGAGCAACTCTCGCTTTAGAGCCATGTAGGGAGTTTCCAGCCTGGCACCAGGCCGCTGGGGTACCCCATCAATTACCTGTACATTTCCACGTCCAGGAGCCAATGTGGGGTCCCAGAGCTGCGCTGTTCCGAAATTATCTGGAGACACGTTCAACTCTGGGATTGCCTCGGGTGGCTCAACCTCTCCTGCCATTACCTCTAGGGGAAACCTGGCAGGGTTACACTCTGTCCCTATACTGGTGACCCCTACGGCAGGTATCCCTGAGTCGGGATCGTCCGGCTCAGGGCCTGGTTCAATCATACACCTCGGAGGGCTAGGTCGCCTCCCACATAATGTCCAGAACAGGGGCAAGTCTCTTCCCAAAATAACAGCATATGGAAGTCTTTTCATCACCCCCACTTCATGTTGAACCTCTCCACACGAGGTAGCAATGGTGACGCTTTCCATAGGGTATTCACGTAGGTCTCCATGAATACAAAGTACCCCTACTTTATGTCCCGTAGGGTTTTCCCCGGAGACCAAGGAGGCATGTACAAGAGTCACTACACTTCCTGAGTCCAACAAAGCCTCTCCTGTATAGCCATTAACACGTACTTTGCAGAGATGGGGCTCCTCCCCCATAGTAACAGTGCTTGCGGTACAAACAGTATGGGCATACATTGATACCCGGCGAGCGTACCGACAGTCCATGGGTTCTGTTGTGAGTGGGCACTGTGCCATCACATGCCCGAGCTGATGGCACCGCCAGCACATAACAGCAGAAGTGTCCCTGTTTCGGGTGTCTGACTTTGGGGAACCGGGACTCCGGCTGACCTTAGTCTGGGGTTTACTCTCTGCCAGGGCTGAAGACGGGGCAGCACCCGAGGAGGGACGGGAGTCTTTTACCAACTGTGAAGGGGGTGTATCCCTACGGAGTGCCCGCCGTGAAGCAGAGTCCCGGACCAACTCCTGGGTAGCTGTGTAGCGTTCCACCAAATTCACTAGCTGGTCTAGGGTACCGGGGTCCCCCTGTCCCACCCACCGTTGAATGGGGGCTGGCTGGCAAAGTCCGCACAAACCATTCAATCACCACCCGCTCAATCATCTGTCCAGGGTTCAAGGTCTCCGGCTGCAGCCATTTTTTTACAAGGTCCAGTAAGACATGGGCCTGTGAGCGTGCAGGTTTTCCCTCCTCAAAGGACCACTGATTCACTTGTTGGGCCCGGAGATAAGTGTTAACCCCCATTCGTGCAAGGATCTCACCTTTCAGTATGCCAGTCCTTGGCATCCTCCGTGCTGAGATCCAGGTAGGCTTTTTGGGGTTCACCTACCAGGAACGGGGCCATGACATCAGTCCAACGGTCGGTAGACAATTTCTCTCGCTCAGCGGTCCTCTCAAACACGGAGAGAAAGGCTTCTGGGTCATCCTCTGCACTCATCTTCGTAAGTGCCGCCCTTACTCTGTCCTGGGCCGCAGGAAGGACTGGATGACCTGGAGTTACCGCTGGGAGCGCTTCTCGCAGAGCAGAAAGCTGCTTAGTCAACAAGCTGTTTGTCTCCTGTTGCTGAGCTAACGCCCGCTGGTGCTGAGCATTAGCTTGTTGCTGCTGTGCACTGGTTTGTGCAAAAACCTGCTGTAGTTGAGCAGTAGACTGGGCCAGCTGCTTTACAAGATCCTCCATAGTGGCTGCTGAGTTAAACTGTATCTTTGCAGGCTTGATCATAAACATGTGAAAACTGGGTTGTTGCCCTTAGCAACCAGGCTGCAACGCCTGTAAGCTTTGTGGACCCGCCGGGTAAGTACCTCTTAGGCCATTGCCCTTAGCAACCAGGCTGCCATGCCCGCATTCTCCACCATAATGTGAGGTAGCAGCGTTGCTTGGGCAAAAACGTGAGGCAGTGAGGCAGCAGCGTGTTCACATCAACAGTCTATTTATTGTTGCAGCATAAATAGATCCAATTTCCCACAGTCAAAGTCTCTTCCGGATCACAGCCGGTGCATATAGACAAACTCTTTGCATCAAAAAGTCTTATTACCTTAGGACCCCGTTAACCGCAGGGATCTGTGTAAGGTTCTCCTAGGCTCACACTCTTGGCCTGTGTTCACTCCACACAGAGCCAGCCCAGCTCACACAGCATGTGTTAGCTTCACCAAGCCTGGCTCTCTCAACTGAGACACACCCTGCTGTGCTCTGCATGATTTAAACGAAAATGCCGGACATGAGGATTGCTAGAAAACCTGGACTGGGAGGAGGGATCTGTCTCCCTGTTACCCTTTGTGCTATACTCCCAGTAATAGCTATAGCAAACTCAGAGGGTTTCCAGACACATTCTGGGGGACACATAGCGGTCTTCAAATATTACCCCTGTCACTGCCTCACATATGCCTTACATTATACCTTACTATAACACTGCCATCCATAAGTCTGTTACAGAATACATTATACAGAAACGCAAAACATTTCACATTACTGTCACGTCCTCACCAGAGTCGGCTCCTGCGATTTCTGCTTCAGTCACCAGGCGCCGCCGTGTTCCCACTGTGGACTGTGCTGGTGATGGGGAGGAGTCGGTGGCAGTGGCTCTGGTGGGCACAGGATCTGCTCATCCACTAGGCTGGGTTTTCCTGGTGCCTGTGACGCGCCCACGGGGGCTCTGGGCTACTCGTCACCAGGCCAGTGATATTTGGGGTTGCTGTGAATGGCTTAACCCGGCTACGTGGTCCTTTCGGTGTCAATAAAAGGGTGCAAGGTGACTGGTATAGGGGGATGATGGGGGTTTGCTTTCCAGCGCCACCCGTGTTATGTGGCCAATGATCAGCCACCGCTGCGATATGTTGCTCTCCTCCAGGGTGGATGGTCACACAGCTCAGATGGTCCAGATTCCCACAGGTGGAGCTCGACCCCAGGGAGGACATTGGTGGGGGGTAGCAGCCATTGGCGCTGGAGCGCGGGGTGACGGCACCAGCAATGACGGGATGACACCAGGTCTGTGGGCAAAGTTCTTTTACTCACTGTGTCAGGTCGTTACCCTTTGAGTGCCGGTTTCTGCTGTGATGGACCCCAGACGATCCTGGATGATTCAGAGGCCACCACCAGTGTTGCGGAGTGTGGGACCTTCTTTCCTTGAGCTTGTACTGTATCCCCCGTGAAGCTACTTGGGGACCCCAGTGTCCTTGGGTTTAGTTGCCATCCCGTTCGCAGGCAGCGCAAATCAATTGTGGGCCCAACCGTGTTCTTGAGTCCTAACTCTATATGCTGCTGTGCCTCAGGACCTTTGTGGTGGGCAATGGGACATGAAATCCCCCTTCCCTGCAGATTCTGATGGCGCAACGTGGAGTGTACGCCACCCTAGGGTTCTGCACCCTGACTGCGTCGGTCCCGAAGGGACTGTTAGGCTCTCCTGTCGGCTACCATGTTTCTCCTCTGTCTCACCAGCTCCATCGGTCATCTCCTGCTTCTTCCAGTCTGCCCAGTCCTATCTGAAGGAATCCTTAAGCATGACCTCCAGCGACTGTGGTCCTGTGAGTCCTTGAGGTTCTGGCACTCTCTCTGTCATTCCCGGGTGATCTCTTAAGCACTCCTTCCGGGCGGTCCCTCTGAGGGGAGCTATACAGCACACCCGTCAGCGACCCTACTCCTTCTGTGTCTCAGACTGTTCTGAAGTAAAAGTCTGCGTGTTCCTCACTTCCCTCATGCTGCCCCCATTTTCCTGCTGACTCACTGGTGGCTGGGAAAAACCCATTGTTATGGTGACCACTTTTAGCCCAGTTTCTGTGTCTGGCTGCTAAGCTAGGAAAGTATCTAAACTGTGTTGTGTAAGTAAAAACCAGTGGTTAACCTCTTCCTTACCCAGGATGAGTACTGCATCTTAAGTGAGATGCAATACCCTGTGGCGACTGAGCCTCAGGGGCGCCACACCTGCAGTACTCCTGGCTGAGTGTAAGTGGCTTATGTCTTCCAGCTGGGGTTGCCACAATTCAGCTTCAGCCAATGGGAAGACACCACATCCTTTTCATCCTCTCTTCTGTCTGCTGGCCATTGCCAGATATAGATTGTATTCCTGCTAGACTCTGGTTCCCCCTGCTCTGATTATTGATTCCTGCTTTGACGCTGCTCTCTGACTACTCTCCTGTCTGCCGTATTTGTACCTCGCTGCCCGATCCGGATTTGATCTCTGCTTTGTTTTCCGATTACGTCTTTGTCTGCCTGATTCTGTCCCTGTTTTGCATTTCCCGGTTCGACCCTGCCTGGCTACTACTCAAAACCGGACTGCAGCCTACCACAGGTAGTGTACTCCAGGGCCCTGTGTAATTCCAGTTTCCTGTATAGCGGTTAAAGGGTTTCAGGTTCTCGGGGTCCTGCTTTGTGAGCGACTTTCCGCTAGCCTGTCCATCACAGCCAGTCTGAGCATGTGGATCCAGGCAGGCGTCACATTTACCTTAATACAATTGTTGTCTTCAGGGGGGAAAAGTGACAGCCCATCCACCTCCTTACAAGTAGTTAGCACTCTAGTATAAATACAGCAGCAAAGTAGTTAAGTGGTTAGCACTTTATGTCAGATAGGACCAAACGGTGGTTCAGTGGTTAGCACTCTACTATATATAGGGCAGAACGGTGGCTTAGTGGTTAGCACTATACTATTTATAGGGCAGCACAGTGATGCAGTGGCTAGCACTGTAGTAAAAATACAGCAGCATGGTAGCTCAGTGGTTAGCAGTGAATAATTAATAACAAGAGTCTCAAACTCAGCTAAATATATGGGGAACTCATAGAAAAAAATTTAATTTGGGGGGGCCGCATTCTTTGCAGGAAGAAGTGACTTTTTTTATTAATACCATATTTTGCTGTCCATACACCTTTTGGTCACTTTGTTTTATCATGTTTCACTCGTTTATTTTTTAAAAGGCATTCATCTTAAGGGTTATAGTAGTTTTATAGCTTGAGTTGTTACAGATGTGGCGATAACAATTGTGCACTTTTTTGTTTATTTTAGTTTATATATAAAACAGAAGTTTTAGTGGTAGAAAAAAATTGCATGTTTTATTTTGAATATTGTTTCATTTTTTTTTTTTACTTTTTTTCACATTATATTCCCTTCTTCTAATTAATACCGTTTTAAATTTAGCATCATATAGTACTTTTGGCCAACATTTTTCAGTAAAGTTCCCACCCTGGTATTCATCTTGTAGTAATTGCCCATCCTGGACCTTATCTTGTAGTTATGTCCCCATCCTGGTCCCCTTCTTATACTAATGCCCCATCCTCGACTTCATCTTGTAGTAATATGCCCATGTTGGTTCCCCTCTTGTAATGTCACATTCTGGACCCATAAAAGTAGTAATGCCCCATCCTAGTGTCCTTCAGGTACTAATTCCCCATCCTGATCCGCTTTAAGTAGTAATGCCCCATCCTAGACCCCTTCAAGTAGTAATGTCCCATCCTGGTCCCTTCTTGTATTATTGCCCCATCCTGGTCCCCTTCTTATTAATAATGCCCCATCCTGGACCCCTTCAAGTAGTAATGCCCCATCCTGGTCCCTCCCTTCTTGTAGTATTGCCCCATCCTTGTCCCCTTCTTATAGTAATGCCCCATCCTGGACCCCTTCAAGTAGTAATGCCCCATCCTGGTCCATTTCTTGTAGCCATGCCCCATTCTGGTTTACTTCCTGTAGTAATGCGCCCATCCTTGTCCTGATCTTGTATTAATTTCCCCTATCCTGGTACCATAATTTTGGTAATGCCCCCATGCTGGACCTCATCCCTTAGTAGTATGGCCATCCTGGTCCCTTTCTTGTAGTAATGCTCTATCTTGGTCCCCTTCTTGTAACAATGTGCCCATTCTGATCCCCATCTTGTAGTAATGCCCTATCCTGGTCCTCTTCAAGTAGAAATGCCCCATCTTGGTCCCCTTCTTGTAGTAAAGTGCCTATCCTGATCCCCACCTTGTAGTAATGCCCCATCTTAGTCCCGTTCTTGTAGTAATGTCTCAACTTGTCCTTTTCTTGTTGTAATGACCCATCCTGGTCTACTTCAAGTAGTAATGCCCCATCCTAGTCTCCATCTTAGAAACACACAAAGTCCAAGAACATATTAAATTAGCCTTCAAAGAAGCAACTATATCACAAAAAGCACCCTTAGGTAAACTACCTGGGTATTTTGAAGCAACGCTAAGAAATAATGAAAATATCATAGAATAAATTCAAAATATTTTTTTATTCCATCATTTTTTATTTTTTATTCAAACAAAAACCACACCACAAAGGAGATCATGTTACATCCAAAAGACTGCCTCAGGTTAGAAAGGTTTGGCTATACATATCCTGTTGTGCAGTAACCATCTATTTTTTAAAAAAAAAATTTATTTTTTATATATAATATATGATTTGATTCATACAGTGCAGCGGCTCATCATACTGGCAAAGAAGTATTAGAAAATATCAATTTTATCAATAAAGTTAATATCTACCAATTAATCTTGTTTCAAAATCTTTAAAACCAGCTGAATTTCACATATGGAAAGCAGTAATTGGGGGCATGAAATATCGGCCTCTATTTTAAAGACATATGTCAAGAAATAACACCAAACGACTAGGGGAGGAATTTCCATGCCACATAGTCTAATATTATATTCAAAGTGCCTCTCTGCCAAAGAAATCCTACTGCCAGCCGATAGATAGATAATATTTGTGATTTCGCCTAGATTTAGGCATAGAAACAGTGACACACTATTACCAATATATGCCCGACAATATCACATAGCACCGCACCTAGGCTTAGGCATATGAAACAGTGACACACTTCTGCCTATCAGTCCGCAAATGCAGCCGTAACCAGCCTTTTGCCACACAAGGCTATAATAAGTGTGGCCATAACTAATGTAAATTCACAGTACATGCCCGATGGTATCACACAGCACCGCACGAATCACATATACCACATTGCTTTTACCACTTTATCATCATTATACATGTAAGCGTTAACCTGACTCTAATAATACCTGAGCAGTGGATGACTCTCTCCTTTCCCCGACGTACGCACGTTTCGCGCCAGCTATTATAGCCTTGTGTGGCAAAAGGCTGATTACGGCTGCATTTGCGGACTGATAGGCAGAAGTGTGTCACTGTTTCATATGCCTAAGCCTAGGTGCGGTGCTATGTGATATTTTCGGGCATATATTGGTAATAGTGTGTCACTGTTTCTATGCCTAAATCTAGGCGAAATCACAAATATTATCTATCTATCGGCTGGCAGTAGGATTTCTTTGGCAGAGAGGCACTTTGAATATAATATTAGACTATGTGGCATGGAAATTCCTCCCCTAGTCGTTTGGTGTTATTTCTTGACATATGTCTTTAAAATAGAGGCCGATATTTCATGCCCCCAATTACTGCTTTCCATATGTGAAATTCAGCTGGTTTTAAAGATTTTGAAACAAGATTAATTGGTAGATATTAACTTTATTGATAAAATTGATATTTTCTAATACTTCTTTGCCAGTATGATGAGCCGCTGCACTGTATGAATCAAATCATATATTATATACTAGAAGGTGGCCCGATTCTACGCATCGGGTATTCTAGAATTTACGTATTGTGTAGTTCATGTATGATTTTTGTTATATATATATATATAGATGTTGTTGTGTGTAGTTACCAAGTGTTTGTGTAGGGCGCTGTACATGTTCTGAGTGTCGCGGGGGGTGAGAGCGGTGTTGTATGTGTGTTGCGTGTGTTGCGTTGTTTGTGGAGCGCTGTGTGTCTGTAGCGTTGTGTGTGTGTGTGTGTGTTGTGCGGTTTGTGTGGGTGTGGTGTGTTTTGGGGGGAGGTATGTTTTGAGCAATGTGTGTGTTGTGCAGTATGTGCGTATATTTGTGTGTGCAGCGTTGTCTGTGTGGGTGTCTGTGTAGGGCGTTGTTTGTGATTCCTAGTGTGTGTGTGTTGTGCAGTGCGCGTGTGTGTGTGTGTTGGGGGGAGGTGTGCACCTCCCATCGTGCTCCACCCGCCATGCTGCGCACTTGCAAACGTGCTCCATCCGCCATGCTGCGCACTCCTAAACGTGCTCCATCCGCCAAGCTGCGCACTCCCAAACGTGGTCCATCCGCCATGCTGCGCACTTCTAAACGTGCTCCATCCGCCATACTGCGCACTCCCGATCGTGCACCATCCGGCATGCTGCGCACTCCCAAACGTGCTCCATCCGCCATGCTGCGCACTCCCAAACGTGCTCCATCCGCCATGCTGCGCATTCTCAAACGTGCTCCATCCGCCATGCTGCGCACTCCCAAACGTGCTCCAGTGCGCAGTATGGCGGATGGAGCACGTTTGGGAGTGCGCAGCATGGCGGATGGAGCACGTTTGGGAGTGCGCAGCATGGCGGATGGACCACGTTTGGGAGTGCGCAGCATGGCGGATGGACCACGTTTGGGAGTGCGCAGCATGGGGGATGCAGCACGATGGGGAGTGCGCAGTATGGCGGATGGAGCACGTTTGCTCAGCCTCTCTCCTTCCAGCCTCCCTCAGCATCAGCCTCCCCTCCTCAGCCTTCCTGAGGATCAGCCTCTCTCGTCCCAGCCTCCTTCCTCCCAGCCTTCCCATCCCAGCCTCCTTCAGCATCAGCATTCCCCTCTTCCCTATGATCAGCCTCTCTGCTCCCAGCCTCCTCCAGCACGGCCTGGTCCTCTGCCGACACTCACACACCGGATCGCATCCACTCACACACACACCCGATCGCATCCACTCACACACACACCCGATCGCATCCACTCACACACACACCCGATCGCATCCACTCACACACACACCCGATCGCATCAACTCACACACACACCCGATCGCATCCACTCACACACACCCGATCGCATACACTCACACACACCCGATCGCATCCACTCACACACACCCGATCGCATCCACTCACACACACCCGATCGCATCCACTCACACACACCCGATCGCATCCACTCACACACACAGACACTGACGATATCGCACTTACGCGCTGATACTCACAACATCCGGGGATATCACATGCTTCTGGCCATGTGATCCTCCGTCAGGTCCTGGAAGATCACAACAGCACATTTTCGCCGCCGAGAAGCAAGCGATATCCCAGGATGTTGTGAGTATGTGGATGCGATGTGATGTGTGTGTGTGAGGTGTGTGTGAGGTGTGTGTAAGAGTGAGTGTGAGTGTGATCTGATGTGTGTGTATGTTTGTGTGTGTGCGTGTGGATCTTCTGGCGCAGCAGGACCTTGATGGGCTTGATACCAACGTATCCACACCACTCCCACCACTGCCGTGCGAGCGGGGGCCGGGGGGGGGGGAGGGGGGGGGAGGGAGTACAGTACTCACCTCCGTGACAGCGCTTGTAACCATGCGAGCATGGTTAGCAACGTATCCACACCAGTCCTGTGCGAGCGGGGGCGGGGGCGGGGGGGGGGGTGGGCGGGGGGGGGAGGGGGGGGGGGGTGGGCAGGGAGTACCGTACTCACCTCCGTGACAGCCGTGTCAGTTCGAGAAATGCGCGGGAGGAGGGAGGGGGTGGGGCCAGAGCTAACGTGCATTGCGTGAGGGGGGCGGGGCGTGGCGTGGCCGAATTGCCAATGCCTGCAGGGTGCCGGGGCGAGAGGCCAATCTGTGGGGGGGGGGCGGAGCCTGGGCGAGCGGCTGGCCAATCCGTGTGGGGGCGCAGCCTGGGCGAGCGGCCAATCCGTGTGGGGGGGCGGGGCCATGGCGAGGCCAGCGGCCAATCAGCTTTGTGTCACCGTAAGGACACAATTTTGGAGCATGACAGACAGACAGACAGACAGATAGACAGACAGACAGACAGACAGACAGAATAAGGCAATTATATATATAGATAAAAAATAAATTTTTTTTTAAAAAAATAGATGGTTACTGCACAACAGGATATGTATAGCCAAACCTTTCTAACCTGAGGCAGTCTTTTGGATGTAACATGATCTCCTTTGTGGTGTGGTTTTTGTTTGAATAAAAAATAAAAAATGATGGAATAAAAAAATATTTTGAATTTATTCTATGATATTTTCATTATTTCTTAGCGTTGCTTCAAAATACCCAGGTAGTTTACCTAAGGGTGCTAGTCTCCATCTTGTAGTATTGTCCCATATTGTTCCGGTCTTTACATACACATAAAAAAATGATTCTTTTCACCTGTCCTCTTTTCCCTCGGCATCCGCTTTTCTGCACATGTGGCCAGCAGGTACAGTACACCCCTTGACCATCGTGGCGCAGTACAAGGGCTGCCAATGTCAGTGTTTTATTTCAGTTGAATGAGCATCTTTGGACGCATGTTCAATTAAAATGTATTGCCAGCACCGCATAAAGACAAGCTCTCTGCACACCACTGCCAGCCGCCGGCCAGTTAGAAGCCAGCAGCTAACGTTATACACAGACGTTAGCTGCTGGCCTCCGATTGGCCGGTGTCTGGTATTGGTATAGCTATGTAGAGAGTTTGTCTCTGTGCGGCGCCGGCAATACATTTTAATTGCATATGCATCCAAGGATGTACATTCAACTAAAATAAAACACTGACATCAGCAGCCCCCTGGACCACTCTGCGATTATGAAGGGGTCTACTCTGCCTACGGGCCATATGAAGCAGCCTATGGGGCCGCATGTGTTTTAGACCTCTGATATATAGGGCATCACGGTGGCTCAGTGGTTAGCATTGTATCTCTGCAGAGCTGGGCTCCTGAGTTTAAATCCCACCAAGGACAACATCTGCAAGGAATTTGTATTTTCTCCCAGAGTTTGCATGGGTTTTCTCTGGTTTCTTCCCAAACACTGATAAGAAATTTAGATTAAGAGCCTCAATAGGGCCAGTGATGATAATATACTACTCAAAAAAATAAAGAGAACACAAAATAAAATATCACATCCTTGATCTTAGAATGAAATATTCCAGTTGCAATTCTTTATTCATTACATAGTGGAATGCATTGAGAACAATGAAACATAAAAATGATCAATGTAAATCAAAATTAATATCCCATGGATGTCTGGATATGGAATGATGCTCAAAATCAAAGTGGAAAATCAAATTACCGTCTGATCCAACTTCAGTGGAAATGCCTCAAGACAAGGAAATGCGGCTCAGTATTGTGTGTGGCCTCCATGTGCCTGTATGTCCTCCCTAGAATGCCTAGGCATGCTCCTGATGAGGCGGTGGATGTTCTCCTGAGGGATCTCCTCCCGTACTAGGATTAAAGCATCAGTCAACTCCTGGACAGTCTTTGGTGCAACGTGGCGTTGGTGGATGGAATGAGACATAATATCCCAGAAGTGCTCTCTTGGATTTAGGTCTGGGGAAATGACAGGCCAGTCCATAGCATCAATGCCTTCACCATTCAAGAACTCCTGACACACTTGAGCCACCTGAAGCTTAGCATTGTCATGCATCAGAAGTAACCCAGGGCCCACTCCATCTGCATAGGGTCTCACAATTGATCTGACGATCTCATCCCGGGACCTAATGGCAGTCAGGGTACCTCTGGCTAGTGCTTGGAGGGCTGTGTGGCCCTGCAAAGAAATGTCTCCCCACACCATTACTGACCAACTGCCAAACCAGTGATACTGGACAATGTTGCAGGCTGCAGAATGTTCTGTGTCACCAGATTCTGTCACACGTGCTCAGTGTAAACCTGCTCTCATACGTGAAGAGAACAGAGGACCAATAACGACTCTGCCAATCTTGGTGTTCTCTGGCAAATGCCAATCGCCATGCACAGTGTTAGGCTGTAAGCACAACACTCACTGGAGACATCGGGCCCTCATACTACCCTCATGGAGTCTGTTTCTGACAATTTGAGCAGATACATGGATATTAATGTCCTGCTGGAGGTCATTTTGCAGGACTCTGGCACTGCACCTCCTCACACAAAGGAGTAGGTAGTGGTCCTGCTGCTGGGTTATTGCCCTCTTATGGCCCCCTCCACATCTCCTGATGTCCTGGCCTGTCTCCTGAAAAAAGAAAACATATTTTCTATGCACCCGAAAAATTTGGCCTCCTGGGTCAGGATGGTGCGCAGAGACTCCTTGTTCAAGGGTGCAGCACAGCAAGATCCAGAAAAAAGGTGATCTAGCAACTCATCCAAGATATTTAAACAATGAATCTTTATTCCATAATATTAAAACTCTATGAGTAGGTCAGATGTGAAAAATACATACCATGCATTTTACGCGTTTCAAGCCATCAAGGGCTCATCTTAATCATAGATATAAAATCAAAATAAAAAAAGGTAAAATGACATACTCTCCCAAGAGATCAGGCCTGATTATGTGGCTTCCGTTCAACTTCTGTGTGACAGTGGGGAAGACAGGTTGAAGCAACAAGCAATTAATTAGCTGGACGAAATCCACAGATATACTGTAACCAATCCCAATTTCTCATGCGGCCCCATGGGAAAATTAATTGCCCACCCCTGCTGTAGATAGACAAACCTTACATAGCATTAGCCTAAGCGGTACTTCTCACTTAGCGAGAGCGCTGCCGAGTCACAGGTTTTGTGACGTACCAGTGACCTCATCAGCGATCTCGCTGTGTGTGACACTAAGCAGCGACCTGGCCCCTGCTGTGAAATCGCTGATCGTTACACACAGTGTAAGGGGATCAACAATTCAGACTGCATCATTAATGTAAAAATGGATTTGAATACTGTTTCTGCAATTGCCCACAAGGGGGCAGTGTCAGACTGTGCAATCACAAACACAGAGCTGGGAAATCCCCTACTGCAGCTTGTGTGTGAAAACCAGGAAGAAAAAAAAGTGCGGGAAGGTTGTTCAGCTCCAGAGCTCAGCCAGAGGAGAGCTGAGTGTGGTCTCCCTGAACCGAGGGCTCTTTTGCCACCGGAGTCTTGGAGAAATCACCCTGTGGAAGTGGTTTCTGCCATTCCCGGTCTGCAGGACTTTGTTTTCACCAAGGATCTAACCGGACTGCAGAGCATCGCAACCAGAGTGTAAGTGCAGGGGCTGTGACCTCCCTTCTTCTGCTCGGCGTGCCCCGGGACTAAAAGACTGATTAGAATCCGTTACCAGCGGGGGAAGATCAAAGGAAAAGACCGAGGAGCTGCATCCCTTCAGCGCTGCACCGGGACCCATCATCGTGAGACTCCAGGCCTGCGACGTGGGAGCGGCATCTTCTTCCGGGATAGACTGGTACGTGATTGTAGGGAAAGTTAGGGAAAGTTGCCGCCATTTCTTTGTTGTTGTTTTTCCTTTCTTCTTGCTGCGTACCCGGAAGGAGTGAAAATCCAGGGACTCCACTATACTCATGTGCGCAGATAGTTCGGTTGATTGTATTATAAATATGTTTCCTAGTAAAGAAATGTTACTACCGGTAAAATCTGAGTATGGGGATTTTGTTGGAATAGAGCATACACACAAACCCGCGGCCCTACCACCGGTCGCTTCATGTGGCGTAGTCGGCAGGATGTGTGACCAACAAAATCATCCCCCGGTAGTAACTTATAACCGGACAGCTCCCCCGCCGTCTATTGTCAATCAGGTGAGGAAGTTTGACGGACGGAACTATCCTGTAACTGAATGGACTGAACAAGTTAAGATAGTGGGGGAAATGTATAACACTGATCCTAAGACCTTAGCAGAAATGGCCATGCTAAGATTAGAAGGGGAAGCGTGGACGACAGTCAGGCTGGAGACGGTTAGGGGCCAGCGTACGTTGGATAACTTGGTGCGGGTGCTGGAGAACACCTATGGGCCGACCACATATGCGGGAACATTGCGCTATATGTTCTTCCGGCGTACTCAACTCGAGTCGGAGGACATTCCTCAATATGCCAATGCCCTTCAAGTGCTACTAGAACAAGTCGGTAGAAACGAAGAACAGATAGCTAGTACGGGTACCCGTGACCTGGTGTTGAGAGATCAGTTCGTGACCGGATTGAGAGACCCGTACCTTAACCGCTCATTGCAAGATCTACTCCGGATAAATCCGGCCTTTACGTTCGCTGAGGCCAAACAAGAAGCTATAGAACGTTCAAGGGGACCTGTCGTGGAGACACAGACATATACCGCGGCTTGCAGGTCCATATCTGGTATCGGGACTCCGAACAGCAACACGGAAGAACTGAAACAGATGGTGGCAGAGTTGCAGAAACAGGTGTTACAGCTCACCTTAGACCAACAGGCGGGCCGGCAAGCGAGACAACAACCCAGCCGGCCGATGGGAAGATGCTGGACATGCGGCGATCCCCGCCATAGAGCCAACCGTTGCCCCCAGAACTTTCAAGCTCCTCCACAGTCCGATCTACCAGAACCAGCAAGTCATGTCCCACAACAGTGGCCGCCTTTAAACTAGACGCCCCTGCCAAAGAGGCTCACTCGGCAGGGGATGCCAAAGAGAGGGGTGTAGGAAAACAGAGCCAGCCACGGAACAAACTTGCATCAAATAGCCCCACCCTGGAAGTATTACTGGAAGGGATCGCCGTACAAGGGTTAATGGATACTGGGTCTCAGGTATCCACCATCTCCGAGCAGTTCTACGAAGAATGTCTAAAGCCGCGGGTTGCCTATGACCCTGATACCGCCATCAAGATCAAAGCAGTCAATAATCTACCCATTCCGGTGACGGGAGTTGCCTGGATGAACACCGAAATCTGTGGCCAAGATCTCGGGAAGAGAGGGATAATCGTGGTCAGGGAAGGCTTTGGATCAGAAACGCCCATGATTATTGGGATGAACATCTTGAAAGACCTGAATCTGGTGTTGTTTACCAAGAAGGGGCCCAAGTACTGGCAAGAAGTGACCGCACATAGGGCCACCCGCCATGCCTTTCAGCAAGTGGTCCGGACCTGCAACCTCCAGCGAATGACAGAAGAACAACTGCCGCTGGCCACGGTCACCGTACCCCGCCATACTAGGATCACCTTACCAGCTGGGAAAGAGACAGTTATCTCACTACCCCTTAGCACCATGAGACAGCTTGAAGGCGTGGAGGTGCTGATTGAGCCGCGCTCCCCGAAGGAAGGGAAGCTGAATCCACTAGTCGCTCGAACTCTAGCAGTAGTGAGAAAGGGAAGAATTCCTGTCAGGCTGGGCAACACGGCTAACGTGAGCGTTGACCTAGAAGCCGGGACACAGCTCGCCCGAGTCTACGCTCTAACCGAAGAGGTGAACCCTATGAGCCCCCTCCAGTTTGTACCGTCTACAGAGGGAGATTGGACAGTGACGGTCTCTGCCATGGCCGCTGTCGCGGGTGACACCAACGCGGGGCGAGAACTACGAGAGAAGTGTCAGTTGGACGTATCCCAATACTCCAAACGGGAGGTGTCCCAGGTGGAAGAGCTACTTCAAGAGCATCAGGCGTCCTTTGCCCGGCATGACACCGACTTTGGGTGCACCACCAGTATCAAGCACGAAATCCCCACCGGTGACACTGCTCCTATCCGTGAAAGGTACCGCCAAATTCCTCCCCAGCAATACCAAGAAGTGAAAAATCTCCTGAATTCCATGTTACATGCGGGAGTGGTACGAGAAAGCCAGAGCCCCTGGGCGGCACCGGTAGTGTTAGTCAAGAAGAAGGACGGATCCCTGAGATTCTGTGTGGACTACCGCCGTTTGAATGCTTGCACCATCCGGGACTCGTACCCTTTGCCAAGGATCGAAGAATCCCTGACAGCCCTGAAGAAAGCCAAATACTTCTCTTCGTTGGATCTGGCCAGCGGATATTGGCAGGTACCTATGCATGAGAAAAATAGAGAGAAGACTGCTTTCATCTTACCCATGGGCCTGTACGAGTTCGACCGGATGCCCTTTGGTCTGAACAACGCGCCGGGGACTTTCCAGCGGCTGATGGAGCGCTGCTTGGGAGACTTCAACTTCGACTTCACCCTCATCTACCTGGACGACATTGTAGTCTATTCGGCCACATTTGAAGAACACCTGCAGCAGCTGGGCCGTGTGTTCAGTAGGTTGAGAGAACATGACCTGAACCTATTCCGCCCTGGAGATGATGTCTGCCATAACTACCCCTCCTGGCTAAATGCTCACCGACAGAAGATGGAGACTGTACACCGGCTGGTGAGCCAACAAATCCGGGGCCAGATACATGCTGACCCACTCCCCGTGCAAGAGCAGCCCTTGAAGTTGGGACAGCTAGTCCTGCTCCGTATCAAGAAGCCCCAAGGGAAACTTCGAGCCAAGTGGGAGACTGAGGTCTACCGGGTAATCGAACGCCCCTACCCCAACGGGCATGTATACCGAGTGCGGGGTGAAGACAGTCGCAGCATCCGCACTGTGCACCGAAATATGTTGCGTCCCTGCCGATCCCAGCCTGGCTCCCCTACCACAGTACCCGGAGGGGGTGACGCTACCAACACGACTGACGTCACGGACGTTTCCCAGCATAGTGATCACATTGACTCTGAGATCGGTGACCCACCTACACAACCCAGTTCTTCCCCCGGAGTGCTGACTGAAGTGGGGCGTAAAGACAGTGACAGGGAGGGGAACAACCGACCCTTGAGACGCACTGACCGCACCACTGCTGGGATCCCGCCCGGGCGGTCTTACAGGGACCAGTATGTATGGCCCACTTCTCAACCAACCCCTGTGACATCTGCAGTCATCGCTGCCTGGGAACCGACGGTAGTTGACAGGGACTGCCAACCTTTAAGTGGGGGGGTATGTAATGGGATCAACAATTCAGACTGCATCATTAATGTAGAAATGGATTTGAATACTGTTTCTGCAATTGCCCACAAGGGGGCAGTGTCAGACTGTGCAATCACAAACACAGAGCTGGGAAATCCCCTACTGCAGCTTGTGTGTGAAAACCAGGAAGAAAAAAAAGTGCGGGAAGGTTGTTCAGCTCCAGAGCTCAGCCAGAGGAGAGCTGCGTGTGGTCTCCCTGAACAGAGGGCTCTTTTGCCACCGGAGTCTTGGAGAAATCACCCTGTGGAAGTGGTTTCTGCCATTCCCGGTCTGCAGGACTTTGTTTTCACCAAGGATCTAACCGGACTGCAGAGCATCGCAACCAGAGTGTAAGTGCAGGGGCTGTGACCTCCCTTCTTCTGCTCGGCATGCCCCGGGACTAAAAAACTGATTAGAATCCGTTACCAGCGGGGGAAGATCAAAAGGAAAAGACCGAGGAGCTGCATCCCTTCAGCGCTGCACCGGGACCCATCATCGTGAGACTCCAGGCCTGCGACGTGGGAGCGGCATCTTCTTCCGGGATAGACTGGTACGTGATTGTAGGGAAAGTTAGGGAAAGTTGCCGCCATTTCTTTGTTGTTGTTTTTCCTTTCTTCTTGCTGCGTACCCGGAAGGAGTGAAAATCCAGGGACTCCACTATACTCATGTGCGCAGATAGTTCGGTTGATTGTATTATAAATATGTTTCCTAGTAAAGAAATGTTACTACCGGTAAAATCTGAGTATGGGGATTTTGTTGGAATAGAGCATACACACAAACCCGCGGCCCTACCACCGGTCGCTTCACACAGTGCTGCTTAATTTTTTGCTCATTGCTCTCCCGCTGTGAAGCACACATCGCTATGTTTGACAGTGAGAGAGCAACGATCTGAATGTGCAGGGAGCAGGGAGCCGGCGTCTGGAAGCTGCGGACGCTGGTAACCAAGGTACACATCGGGTAACTAAGCGAAGCGCTTTGCTTGGTTCCCCGATACTTACCTTGGTTACTAGCGTACGCCGCTCTAAGGCTGCCAGTGCTGGCTCCCTGCACACGTAGCCAGAGTACACATCGGGTAACTAAGCGAAGCGCTTTGCTTAGTAATCCGATGTGTACCCTGGCTACGAGTGCAGGGAGCCAGCGCTAAGCGGTGTGCGCTGGTAACCAGGGTAAATATCGGGTAACCAAGCAAAGCATTTTGCTTAGTTATCCGATATTTACCTTGGTTACCAAGCGCAGCATCGTTTCCACGAGTCGCTGCTGGCTGGTGGCTGGTCACTGGTCGCTGGTGAGATCTGCCTGATTGACAGCTCACCAGCGACCATGTAGCGACACACCAGCGATCCTGACCAGGACATATCGTGGTCAGAATCGCTGGTACGTCGTTTAGTGAGACGGTACCCTTACTATTGTGCAGTGATAAAACCTAAGCTAAGCGCGATTTACATGAATACATGGATGAAATAATATTAACCTTACTATTGTGTAAAAAATAAGAAAGACAGATTAGAACACCATAAAATAATTAACTAAGCACAATCTCCAGAAATATATAAACATTATTACATAGCATTATCCTTTACTATTGTGTAATAATGGCCTGTCTCCTGGTATCGGCTCTATGATCTGGACACTGTGCTGACAAACACAGCTAACCTTCTTGCCACAGCTCGCATTGATGTGATATCCTGGATAAGGCGCACAACCTGAGCAACTTCTGTGGGTTGTAAACACCGCCTCATGCTACCGCCAGGGGTGAGAGCAATGATAACATGCAAAAGTGACCAAAACAACAGCCAAAAAGGATGAGAACAGAGAAATAGTCTATGGTCACCAGCTGCAGAACCGCTCCTTTATAGGGGCTGTCTTGCTAATTGCCAATCATTTCTACCTGTTGTCTGGTCCATTTGCACAACAGCAGGAGAAATAAATTCACAGTGTCGCCTCATACCTGGACAGGATGATTTCACAGAAGTGTTAAAAAACACAATGTAAGTGTTTCCTTTATTTTTATGATGGTTTTGTATAATAAGCGAGTAAAATAGACAACAAAACTGGTGTATACTCGTACATCCCATAGGAGACACTGTGACTGCTGTATATACATCGCATAGGAAACACTTCAACTGGTTCATATACATACCATAGCAGACATGGAGGCTGCTGTAAATACATCCCATAGGAGCTACTGAGGTCGGGGTATATACATCACATACGTGACACTGATGCTGATGTATATACATCACATAGGAGACACTGATGCTGATGTATATAAATTACATAGGAGACACTGAGGCTGCTGTGTATACATCACATAGGAGATATTGAGGCTGGTGTATATATATCACATAGATGACACTGAGACTAATGTATATACATCATGTAAGAGACACGGAAGCTGATATATATAAATCACATAGGAGGGACTGAGGCTGCTCTATATAGAGTATATCACAAAAGTGAGTACACCCCTCATATTTTTATAAATAGTTTATTGTACCTTTCATCTGACAATACTGAAGATACAATGTACAGTAGTCAGTGTCCAGCTTGTATAACAGTGTAAATTTGGTGTGTCCGCTAAATAACTCAACACACAGCCATTAATGTCAAAATTGCTGGCAACAAAAGTGAGTACACCCCAAGTGAAAATGGCCAAATTGTGCCCAAAGTGTCAATATTTTGTGAGGCCACCATTAATTTCAAGCACGGCTTTAACTCTTTAACTCTCTTGGGCTTGTAGTTCACTAGAGCTTTTGAGTTTTGAAAGCTTTTTACTGCAAAATACTTGAGAAAAAGCTTACATGATTGAGCCCAAAGACTTTCAGACTAGGATCCGATGATGTGTCTTTGCACAAGAGCCTGGTTAGTAGAGCGCGTCCTGGAATCCGCACTGGCAATGCATTGTAAAGTGTCACATTTTGGGAGTCTTGTTTGCTATAAAGACTGTGTTGATTACTGTAAGGGGCACTTTGCACACTGCGACATCGCAGGTGCGATGTCGGTGGGGTCAAATTGAAAATGACGCACTTCCGGCATCGCAGGCGACATCGCAGTGTGTAAAGGCTGGATGATACGATTAACGAGCGCAAAAGCGTCGTAATCGTATCATCGGTACAGCGTCGGCGTAATCCATAATTACGCTGACGCAATGGTCCGATGTTGTTCCTCGCTCCTGCGGCAGCACACATCGCTGTGTGTGAAGTCGCAGGAGCGAGGAACGTCTCCTACCGGCCTCACTGCGGCTTCCGTAAGATATGCGGAAGGAAGGAGGTGGGCAGGATGTTTACATCCTGCTCATCTCCGCCCCTCCGCTCTGATTGGCCGCCTGCCGTGTGACGTCGCAGTGACGCCGCACGACCCGCCCCCTTAACAAGGAGGCGGGTCGCCGGCCACAGGGACGTCGCACGGCAGGTGAGTGTGTGTGTGAAGCTGGCGTAGCGATAACTTTCGCTACGCCAGCTATCACCACATATCGCTGCTGCGACGGGGGCGGGCACAATCGCACTCGGCATCGCAGCATCGGCCTGCGATGTCGTAGTGTGCAAAGCCCGCCTTAGTCTGATGCCTTTAAGGCTTTTGGTTGGAGATATTTTACAATGCAGACAAAAGAGAGAAATGTGATTCTCAGGAAGAATTGTATGAAGAGTGACCGTCATTAAAATTGTGTTCCTAAACCCATAGTAAACATGAAAATAAGTATACATTGTGATGTCATGCATATCCTCTATAGAGCGTACACACTGTCATATATATTATTTCTAAAGTGTATACTCTGTAATGTCATATATATCATTATATCATCTATAGAGCACATACATGGTGATTTCATATATATCATCTATAAAGCGTATACACTGATGTCATATATATAGCATTTATAGAGCATATACACTGATGTCATATATATCATCTATAGATGTCACGCTCCCCGGTCCCCGTGCTACGCTCCCCGGTCCCCGTGCTGCGCTCCCCGGTCTCCGTGCTGCGCTCCCCGGTCCTCGTGCTGCGCTCCCCGGTCCCCGTGCTGCGCTCCCCGGTCCCCGTGCTATGCTCCCCGGTTCCCGACGGCGCGCTCCGCTCACCACTCCCGCTCCCGGTTCTCCTGCTCCTTCTCCCTCGCCAGGATCCTCCAGGCGTTCCCGCTCCAGGCGTCCCTCTGCATCACAGGACACCCTGCCTGGCACTCCTGCTTCCTCAGCGCTGCTTCCTTCCCTGGTATCTGGCACTCAGGCCTCGCGCATGCGCGTTAGGGCGCGCACGCGGTCATTCTCCCTTTCTTAAAGGGCCAGCACCCAGAAACAGGATATTGGCTTGCAGGTACAGGGTATAAGAGGATTCTTATTCCAGGTGGGCGGGGCCTGTTCTACGTGTTTGTTAGACTAGGAGTTCAGGTCCCCGTATTGCTTTGCTCTGTATTAACCCTGTCCTGTCTCGTAGAGCCTGTCCTGCCACGCCAGCCGCTCCGAACCACGTCCATTACAGTACCCTGACGGTGACTTCGGCGGATGTCCCACCACCTCTGCAGCTCCGCCAGTCTCCAGTCCCTGGCTCCGTTGGGTGACCCGTCCCATCGCTCAGCAGGTTCCGGATCCCGCCTGACCCTTCAACCCGGCCTTGGACCCTGAGCCTCGTCACCCGGACTACCGTCCAGAACTCCGTGTGTTCAGCAACATCCACCTTTCCAGCTCCCCTACGGACTGTCTGGCTACCAATAGTGCTTCGGCTGCCGTGCATCAAGACCCTCTGGCGGGGTGACCGGCCTGGCTGCCTCCTCAAGGGAAACCGGTGTACGGTCCAGAGTTTCCACCACCCGGACGTAACAGCTAGAACAGGCCATGGATCCCGCCGAAGCACTAGCGGCCTTGCAGCAGGAACTCGTACGACAGCGCGAGACCCAGACCCGCATGCTGTCCTTCATGTCTTCTGTGGATACCCGCCTGAACACGCTACAAGCAACGGCCACGTCCTTGGCATCTCAGGTTTCCACTGCACAATCCACGGCCGCAGCTCCTGTGGCAGCCTCCTCGGATGCTTCCAAACTCCGTTTGGCCTCACCACCCTGGTACGCCGGAGATCCCAAGACCTGCAGGGGATTCATAAATCAATGCTCCCTCCATTTCAAGCTGCTGCCGCACCTTTTCGCCTCTGACCAAGCCAAGTTCATGATGTCCCATCTAGAGGGAGAGGCACTGGCTTGGATGAACCCCTTGTGGGAGGAGGATCCGGTAACCACTGACATCCAGGAGTTCCTGCAGGCTTTTCGTAGCACCTTTGACGAGCCCGAACGCGCCTCCGCGTCTGCCTCCTCACTCCTCCGGCTACGTCAGGGGACTCTGACGGTGGGCCAATATGCGATTCGTTTTCGTACCTTGGCCTCGGAACTAGGGTGGAACAATGAGGCCCTAACCGCCGCCTTCTGGGAGGGACTCTCGGGTCGTATTAAAGATGAGCTGGCTGGTCGTGACGTGCCTTCCACCCTGGATGCCCTAATTGCTCTAGCGACTCGAGTGGATCTTCGCTTTCAGGAACGATCCAAAGAGGTGTCCCGCGAGAGGCGTCCGATAAGGCACTCCTCTCCACCCCAGAAGTCCATCGCTCCCCAGTTGGCGTCACCTGGCGCGTCTACCTACGAGCCCATGCAGATTGACCGCCTGAGGCAGTCTGAGCAACGCAGAGCAGAACGACTAGCAAAGGGTTTCTGCTTCTACTGCGGTAATGGCACACACCTGCTACGCTCTTGTCCCGAGAAGCCGGGAAACTCCAAAGCCTAGGCTTGGTAGGAGAGGCCACCCTAGGTGCTGGGACTCTCTCAGACTCCGTTACCTGGACTATTCAAGTCACTACAGAAGAGACCCGGTTCACGGCAGAGGCGTATCTTGATTCCGGAGCAGCAGGCAACTTCATCCAGCAGGCCACGATGGATAAGTACCAGGTGCCTGTCCTCCCACTAGAAAAACCGCTGGTGATCGCCTCTGTAGATGGGAGACCCCTCTCTGACACCGTCTCACTGATCACCAAGCCTGTGGAAGTACGGATCGGTGCCCTGCACACCAGGAAGATCACCTTCTACGTCCTCCCGTGCATGTCTCATCAGATCCTGCTGGGACTCCCATGGTTACGGGCACACGAACCGTCGGTCAGCTGGAGTACAGGTGAAATTACCCGATGGGGCTCCTCGTGTCACGAGAGATGTCTGAAATCCATAGAGCCCATCCAACGACCTTCGGTTCCAGAGTCTCTACCAGGACTACCTTCTGCCTACTGGTCCTTCTCGGACGTTTTCGATAAAAAGGAGTCAGAGGTACTACCGCCTCATCGTCCCTACGACTGTGCCATCGATCTACTGCCAGGAACTACGCCTCCTAGAGGAAGGATATACCCCTTGTCCCCTGCTGAAACACGGGCTATGTCTGCCTATATCACCGAGAGCCTGGCTAAGGGGTTCATTCGGAGATCTTCGTCCCCTGCCGGAGCAGGTTTTATCTTCGTCAAGAAGAAGGAAGGTGATCTGCGCCCTTGCATTGACTACCGGGGATTAAACCAGATCACCGTAAAAAACAAATACCCTCTGCCACTTATCCCCGAACTATTCGATCGGCTCCGAGGAGCTCGTGTATTCACCAAGTTGGACCTCCGTGGGGCCTATAACCTGGTTCGCATTCGCTCTGGAGACGAATGGAAGACCGCATTCAACACTCGGGATGGGCACTACGAGTATTGTGTCATGCCCTTTGGTCTGTGTAATGCTCCGGCAGTCTTCCAAGAATTGGTGAACGACGTGTTCAGAGATCTCCTCTATGTCTGTGTCGTGGTATATCTGGATGACATCCTGGTCTTCTCTCCGGACCTACAGACCCACAGAGAGAACGTGCAGCTAGTTCTCCAGAGGCTTAGAGAGAACCGTCTGTACGCCAAGTACGAGAAGTGCGTCTTTGAAAAATCGTCTCTTCCCTTCCTGGGTTATGTAATCTCGGACACTGGCCTGCAGATGGACCCAGAGAAAGTGTCTGCCATCATCAACTGGCCTCCTCCTTCCGGACTGAAGGCTATCCAACGCTTTCTCGGCTTTGCGAACTATTATCGTCAATTCATCCCGCACTTCTCTGCCTTGACTGCGCCTCTCTCTGCCTTGACTAAGAAAGGAGCTAATCCTAAGGACTGGCCACCGGCGCCCGATGCCGCGTTATGCTCCTTGAAACAGACGTTTGCTTCTTCCCCGGTTCTCCATCGCCCTGAATTGAACCGACAGTTCACCTTAGAGGTAGATGCCTCCTCCTCAGGAGCCGGGGCAGTGTTGATGCAGAACTCCTGCTCCGGAAAGATGGTCACTTGTGGATTCTTCTCCAAGAGCTTCTCGGCACCCGAACGCAACTACACCATCGGGGATCGGGAACTACTGGCCGTTAAGCTGGCCTTGGAGGAATGGCGCTACCTCTTGGAGGGAGCGGTATACCCTGTGATCATATACACGGACCACAAGAATCTGGAGTACCTGCGGTCAGCCCAAAGACTGAACCCGCGACAAGCCCGCTGGTCCTTGTTTTTTGCTCGATTTGATTTTCAACTCCATTTTCGGCCTGCGGATAAGTACATGCGGGCAGACGCTTTGTCCAGGTCCTTCGTGCCCGTGGAGTTGGAGGAGGAGACGTTCCAGCCCATCATCAACCCCAGTAAAGTCATTCCAGTGACTCCTGTCGCTCTAACTCAGATACCCCCTGGGAAAACCTATGTCTCAGATACTGACAGACAGAGAGTCCTGCACTGGGGCCATGCCTCGAAGATCGCCGGCCATGCTGGTCAGAAGAAGACTTGGAGTACGATTGTCCGTCACTACTGGTGGCCGTCCCTCCGTAAAGACGTCGCAACCTTCGTCTCAGCCTGTCCATCCTGTGCCCGGAACAAGACACTCAAGCACCTACCATATGGACGTCTTCTGCCTCTGCCCATTCCTTCCGTGCCGTGGCAACATATTGCAATGGACTTCATTACGGACTTACCCTTATCCTCCGGACACACGGTCATATGGGTTGTGGTGGATCGCTTCTCAAAGATGGCTCACTTCGTTCCCATGGCCGGGCTGCCCTCTGCCCAGGAGCTAGCTGACTCCTTCATACAGCACATATTCCGATTGCATGGCTTCCCCGCACACATTGTGTCCGACAGAGGAACTCAGTTTACCTCGCGCTTCTGGAGGGCCCTCTGCAAACATCTGGGAGTATCCTTGGACTTTTCTTCGGCCTACCATCCTCAGTCGAATGGCCAAGTGGAACGGGTCAATCAGATCCTGACCTCCTTCCTGCGCCACTACGTCAACATCCATCATGATGATTGGCCCACGCTCCTACCTTGGGCTGAATTCTCCCACAACCAACACATCAGCGAGTCCACCTCCAGCTCTCCCTTCCAGGTCGTTTACGGACTTCAGCCTTCTGTTCCGTTGCCAGTATCCTCGGCTTCCGATGTCCCCGCAGCAGATGCTCTGGTTCGGGACTTCTCAGCTATATGGAACTTTGTCAAGTCTTCCCTAGAACGTGCTTCTTTGCAGATGAAGAGACATGCGGACAAGAGGCGCCTGGATCCCCCGTGTTTCTCCCCAGGTGATCTGGTCTGGCTTGCATCCAGATATGTCCGATTGAAGTTACCATCGTACAAGTTGGGTCCTCGTTACAACGGGCCGTTTAAAGTCATCAGCAAGATTAATGCAGTCTCCTACAAGCTGCAGCTCCCGGCCACGATGCGGATACCCAACTCCTTCCATGTCTCCTTGCTCAAGCCTGTTGTCCTTGGTCCCTTCTCCACTGGTCTCGGTACTTCTCCTCCTACCATCGCTGACGATGACATCTATGCGGTAAGGGATATCGTGGCCATGAAGACCGTGCGAGGTCGACAATACTTCCTGGTGGACTGGGCGGGTTATGGTCCCGAGGAGAGGTCCTGGGAGCCCCGGGAGAATGTTGGCACTCCTCTGATTCGTGCCTTCCTGTCCCGATTGCGGGGAGGGGGGCGTGGGGGAGGGGGTACTGTCACGCTCCCCGGTCCCCGTGCTGAGCTCCCCGGTCCCCGTGCTGCGCTCCCCGGTCCTCGTGCTGCGCTCCCCGGTCCCCGTGCTGCGCTCCCCGGTTCCCGTGCTATGCTCCCCGGTTCCCGACGGCACGCTCCGCTCACCACTCCCGCTCCCGGTTCTCCTGCTCCTTCTCCCTCGCCAGGATCCTCCAGGCGTTCCCGCTCCAGGCGTCCCTCTGCATCACAGGACACCCTGCCCGGCACTCCTGCTTCCTCAGCGCTGCTTCCTTCCCTGGTATCTGGCACTCAGGCCTCGCGCATGCGCGTTAGGGCGCGCACGCGGTCATTCTCCCTTTCTTAAAGGGCCAGCACCCAGAAACAGGATATTGGCTTGCAGGTACAGGGTATAAGAGGATTCTTATTCCAGGTGGGCGGGGCCTGTTCTACGTGTTTGTTAGACTAGGAGTTCAGGTCCCCGTATTGCTTTGCTCTGTATTAACCCTGTCCTGTCTCGTAGAGCCTGTCCTGCCACGCCAGCCGCTCCGAACCACGTCCATTACAGTACCCTGACGGTGACTTCGGCGGATGTCCCACCACCTCTGCAGCTCCGCCAGTCTCCAGTCCCTGGCTCCGTTGGGTGACCCGTCCCATCGCTCAGCAGGTTCCGGATCCCGCCTGACCCTTCAACCCGGCCTTGGACCCTGAGCCTCGTCACCCGGACTACCGTCCAGAACTCCGTGTGTTCAGCAACATCCACCTTTCCAGCTCCCCTACGGACTGTCTGGCTACCAATAGTGCTTCGGCTGCCGTGCATCAAGACCCTCTGGCGGGGTGACCGGCCTGGCTGCCTCCTCAAGGGAAACCGGTGTACGGTCCAGAGTTTCCACCACCCGGACGTAACAGCTAGAACAGGCCATGGATCCCGCCGAAGCACTAGCGGCCTTGCAGCAGGAACTCGTACGACAGCGCGAGACCCAGACCCGCATGCTGTCCTTCATGTCTTCTGTGGATACCCGCCTGAACACGCTACAAGCAACGGCCACGTCCTTGGCATCTCAGGTTTCCACTGCACAATCCACGGCCGCAGCTCCTGTGGCAGCCTCCTCGGATGCTTCCAAACTCCATTTGGCCTCACCACCCTGGTACGCCGGAGATCCCAAGACCTGCAGGGGATTCATAAATCAATGCTCCCTCCATTTCAAGCTGCTGCCGCACCTTTTCGCCTCTGACCAAGCCAAGGTCGCGTTCATGATGTCCCATCTAGAGGGAGAGGCACTGGCTTGGATGAACCCCTTGTGGGAGGAGGATCCGGTAACCACTGACATCCAGGAGTTCCTGCAGGCTTTTCGTAGCACCTTTGACGAGCCCGAACGCGCCTCCGCGTCTGCCTCCTCACTCCTCCGGCTACGTCAGGGGACTCTGACGGTGGGCCAATATGCGATTCGTTTTTGTACCTTGGCCTCGGAACTAGGGTGGAACAATGAGGCCCTAACCGCCGCCTTCTGGGAGGGACTCTCGGGTCGTATTAAAGATGAGCTGGCTGGTCGTGACGTGCCTTCCACCCTGGATGCCCTAATTGCTCTAGCGACTCGAGTGGATCTTCGCTTTCAGGAACGATCCAAAGAGGTGTCCCGCGAGAGGCGTCCGATAAGGCACTCCTCTCCACCCCAGAAGTCCATCGCTCCCCAGTTGGCGTCACCTGGCGCGTCTACCTACGAGCCCATGCAGATTGACCGCCTGAGGCAGTCTGAGCAACGCAGAGCAGAACGACTAGCAAAGGGTTTCTGCTTCTACTGCGGTAATGGCACACACCTGCTACGCTCTTGTCCCGAGAAGCCGGGAAACTCCAAAGCCTAGGCTTGGTAGGAGAGGCCACCCTAGGTGCTGGGACTCTCTCAGACTCCGTTACCTGGACTATTCAAGTCACTACAGAAGAGACCCGGTTCACGGCAGAGGCGTATCTTGATTCCGGAGCAGCAGGCAACTTCATCCAGCAGGCCACGATGGATAAGTACCAGGTGCCTGTCCTCCCACTAGAAAAACCGCTGGTGATCGCCTCTGTAGATGGGAGACCCCTTTCTGACACCGTCTCACTGATCACCAAGCCTGTGGAAGTACGGATCGGTGCCCTGCACACCAGGAAGATCACCTTCTACGTCCTCCCGCGCATGTCTCATCAGATCCTGCTGGGACTCCCATGGTTACGGGCACACGAACCGTCGGTCAGCTGGAGTACAGGTGAAATTACCCGATGGGGCTCCTCGTGTCACGAGAGATGTCTGAAATCCATAGAGCCCATCCAACGACCTTCGGTTCCAGAGTCTCTACCAGGACTACCTTCTGCCTACTGGTCCTTCTCGGACGTTTTCGATAAAAAGGAGTCAGAGGTACTACCGCCTCATCGTCCCTACGACTGTGCCATCGATCTACTGCCAGGAACTACGCCTCCTAGAGGAAGGATATACCCCTTGTCCCCTGCTGAAACACGGGCTATGTCTGCCTATATCACCGAGAGCCTGGCTAAGGGGTTCATTCGGAGATCTTCGTCCCCTGCCGGAGCAGGTTTTATCTTCGTCAAGAAGAAGGAAGGTGATCTGCGCCCTTGCATTGACTACCGGGGATTAAACCAGATCACCGTAAAAAACAAATACCCTCTGCCACTTATCCCCGAACTATTCGATCGGCTCCGAGGAGCTCGTGTATTCACCAAGTTGGACCTCCGTGGGGCCTATAACCTGGTTCGCATTCGCTCTGGAGACGAATGGAAGACCGCATTCAACACTCGGGATGGGCACTACGAGTATTGTGTCATGCCCTTTGGTCTGTGTAATGCTCCGGCAGTCTTCCAAGAATTGGTGAACGACGTGTTCAGAGATCTCCTCTATGTCTGTGTCGTGGTATATCTGGATGACATCCTGGTCTTCTCTCCGGACCTACAGACCCACAGAGAGAACGTGCAGCTAGTTCTCCAGAGGCTTAGAGAGAACAGTCTGTACGCCAAGTACGAGAAGTGCGTCTTTGAAAAATCGTCTCTTCCCTTCCTGGGTTATGTAATCTCGGACACTGGCCTGCAGATGGACCCAGAGAAAGTGTCTGCCATCATCAACTGGCCTCCTCCTTCCGGACTGAAGGCTATCCAACGCTTTCTCGGCTTTGCGAACTATTATCGTCAATTCATCCCGCACTTCTCTGCCTTGACTGCGCCTCTCTCTGCCTTGACTAAGAAAGGAGCTAATCCTAAGGACTGGCCACCGGCGCCCGATGCCGCGTTATGCTCCTTGAAACAGACGTTTGCTTCTTCCCCGGTTCTCCATCGCCCTGAATTGAACCGACAGTTCACCTTAGAGGTAGATGCCTCCTCCTCAGGAGCCGGGGCAGTGTTGATGCAGAACTCCTGCTCCGGAAAGATGGTCACTTGTGGATTCTTCTCCAAGAGCTTCTCGGCACCCGAACGCAACTACACCATCGGGGATCGGGAACTACTGGCCGTTAAGCTGGCCTTGGAGGAATGGCGCTACCTCTTGGAGGGAGCGGTATACCCTGTGATCATATACACGGACCACAAGAATCTGGAGTACCTGCGGTCAGCCCAAAGACTGAACCCGCGACAAGCCCGCTGGTCCTTGTTTTTTGCTCGATTTGATTTTCAACTCCATTTTCGGCCTGCGGATAAGAACATGCGGGCAGACGCTTTGTCCAGGTCCTTCGTGCCCGTGGAGTTGGAGGAGGAGACGTTCCAGCCCATCATCAACCCCAGTAAAGTCATTCCAGTGACTCCTGTCGCTCTAACTCAGATACCCCCTGGGAAAACCTATGTCTCAGATACTGACAGACAGAGAGTCCTGCACTGGGGCCATGCCTCGAAGATCGCCGGCCATGCTGGTCAGAAGAAGACTTGGAGTACGATTGTCCGTCACTACTGGTGGCCGTCCCTCCGTAAAGACGTCGCAACCTTCGTCTCAGCCTGTCCATCCTGTGCCCGGAACAAAACACTCAAGCACCTACCATATGGACGTCTTCTGCCTCTGCCCATTCCTTCCGTGCCGTGGCAACATATTGCAATGGACTTCATTACGGACTTACCCTTATCCTCCGGACACACGGTCATATGGGTTGTGGTGGATCGCTTCTCAAAGATGGCTCACTTCGTTCCCATGGCCGGGCTGCCCTCTGCCCAGGAGCTAGCTGACTCCTTCATACAGCACATATTCCGATTGCATGGCTTCCCCGCACACATTGTGTCCGACAGAGGAACTCAGTTTACCTCGCGCTTCTGGAGGGCCCTCTGCAAACATCTGGGAGTATCCTTGGACTTTTCTTCGGCCTACCATCCTCAGTCGAATGGCCAAGTGGAACGGGTCAATCAGATCCTGACCTCCTTCCTGCGCCACTACGTCAACATCCATCATGATGATTGGTTCACGCTCCTACCTTGGGCTGAATTCTCCCACAACCAACACATCAGCGAGTCCACCTCCAGCTCTCCCTTCCAGGTCGTTTACGGACTTCAGCCTTCTGTTCCGTTGCCAGTATCCTCGGCTTCCGATGTCCCCGCAGCAGATGCTCTGGTTCGGGACTTCTCAGCTATATGGAACTTTGTCAAGTCTTCCCTAGAACGTGCTTCTTTGCAGATGAAGAGACATGCGGACAAGAGGCGCCTGGATCCCCCGTGTTTCTCCCCAGGTGATCTGGTCTGGCTTGCATCCAGATATGTCCGATTGAAGTTACCATCGTACAAGTTGGGTCCTCGTTACAACGGGCCGTTTAAAGTCATCAGCAAGATTAATGCAGTCTCCTACAAGCTGCAGCTCCCGGCCACGATGCGGATACCCAACTCCTTCCATGTCTCCTTGCTCAAGCCTGTTGTCCTTGGTCCCTTCTCCACTGGTCTCGGTACTTCTCCTCCTCCCATCGCTGACGATGACATCTATGCGGTAAGGGATATCGTGGCCATGAAGACCGTGCGAGGTCGACAATACTTCCTGGTGGACTGGGCGGGTTATGGTCCCGAGGAGAGGTCCTGGGAGCCCCGGGAGAATGTTGGCACTCCTCTGATTCGTGCCTTCCTGTCCCGATTGCGGGGAGGGGGGCGTGGGGGAGGGGGTACTGTCACGCTCTCAGCAGCACTCACCTGGTCTATTTCAATCCCGTACCCATGACTGAGTCATGGCTGTGGGCGGGACAGGTCCAAGCAAATTACTTTGCTCTGTATTAACCCTGTCCTGTCTCGTAGAGCCTGTCCTGCCACGCCAGCCGCTCCGAACCACGTCCATTACAGTACCCTGACGGTGACTTCGGCGGATGTCCCACCACCTCTGCAGCTCCGCCAGTCTCCAGTCCCTGGCTCCGTTGGGTGACCCGTCCCATCGCTCAGCAGGTTCCGGATCCCGCCTGACCCTTCAACCCGGCCTTGGACCCTGAGTCTCGTCACCCGGACTACCGTCCAGAACTCCGTGTGTTCAGCAACATCCACCTTTCCAGCTCCCCTACGGACTGTCTGGCTACCAATAGTGCTTCGGCTGCCGTGCATCAAGACCCTCTGGCGGGGTGACCGGCCTGGCTGCCTCCTCAAGGGAAACCGGTGTACGGTCCAGAGTTTCCACCACCCGGACGTAACAATAGAGCATATACGCTGATGTCATAGATATATCATCTATATAGCATATACACTATGATGTCATATATATCATCTATAAAGTGTATACACTGTGATGCCATATAAAATCTATAGAGCGTATGCACTGTGAAGTCATATATATCATCTATAGAGCACATACACTGTGATGTCATATATATATATATATATATATATATATATATATACAAAACCTATACAGCGTATACACTGTGATGTCATATATGATCTACAGAGCGTATACACTGATGTCATATATATCATCTATATACAGTAGTGTACACGCTGTAATGTACTGTATATATCATCTATAGAGCATATACATTGATCTTATATATCCTCTATAAAGCATATGCACTGTGATGTCATATATATCATCTATAGAGCACATACACTGTGATATATATATATATATATATATAGATATACTCTTTAGAGCTTATACACTGTGATGTCATATATAATCTATAAAGCACATACACTGTGATGTCATATATCATCTATATAGCATATACACTGCAATGTCTTATGTCATATGTCAGCTATAAAGTGTATACATTTTGATGTCACAACAGGGGGGGTAACGATCATGGTCACAGAGATTGCCACTGGGTCCATGTCACAGGGGGGCCCGCTGAACCCAGTGCCTATTTCAGCTAGAAGTGTATCCAGGGACGCACATTCAGCCGAAGTGAATTGCGGCGCAGAGACCCTTCGTGCCCCTACATTAGAATAAATGCCACTGGCCTGTCAGAAGCCGTCACTTGAAGTCGGCATTGACATGCGGTGTTGGCGTCACATGGAAATGACATGCTTCACCACAGCAAGCACGCCGATGTCAGCTGTCAGCCTCTACACAGGCTAAACAGGAAGATGCTACGTGGAAGGGGGAGCAGAGGAAGGTGAGAAAAATATTTGTGTTTTTTTTAATGTGTTAAAGAGCAGCGGCACAAGAGAGACATACAGTATATACCAGGAAGGGGCCCAGAATGGGGGACATATAACAAGGATAGGTAATCATGATTATCATGATTAAGGCTTATTTTTAGCTGAAATGCGTTGCCACACCTGCCACACACCCAATAGTGTTTTTAGAGTTTTTTTGATTGATGCACAAGATATGGTTATTTTAAACTGAAGAAATAAAATGTAAGTTTTTTACCTATCCCTAGTGGACTTCCTTCCCTCGCTGAATCATTTATGGTCTTTTTTTATGTCAAATGTTTCCAAGTGAGATCCGTGCCAGTATTGAAAGCAAAGACGGAAAGAAGGGGTTCTAAAGGTGTGCTGACAATATTTAGTGTTTATTTTTTTACTATATTTGCAGGATAGGGGAAATACAGACCAGGAAGAGGGCCAGGATGGTGGGCAGATATACCTGGATGGGGCCCATGTATACCAGAATATGGGATATATATACCAGGATGGGGGAAACATACCAGGATGGGGGACATATACCAGGATAGGGGACAAATATACCAGGATGGGGACATATATACCAGGATGGGAGACATATGTACCAGGATGGGAGACACATATACTAGGATGGGAGAGTAGTGGTCAAATATACCAGGATGGGGGACAGCTATGCCAGTATGGAGACATATCTACCAGGATGGGGAACATATATACCAGGATAAGGAACAAATATCCCAGGATGGGGGCATCAACACCAGGATGGGGGACTTATATAACTGGAAGGGGCCCAGGATGGGGGACATTAGTACAGGATGAGGGGCTCATTACTACAAAATTGGAGGGGAAGGCAACACATATGGCTTTATAGGATGCTACAAGGTCACTTACATCTGACCAACATGCGGGCTTGGGCGGATAGGAGGGGATCAGGTCCGAATCCTGCACTTGGACCCATCGTACTCTAGTTCCGCCATTGTGTCACAATACATGTTATCCTTATGATGTGAACACCATGATGTCAGTAATAGTGGATTATAAAATAGATATTCAGATGTATAGATATTGTCTCTCACCTGCCTCTTCAGTGACATTTACCATGGTCCCTCTACCATTTCCAGTTATCCCTCCATAAATAGCGACTTCGCAATAATAGTTTCCGGTGTCTGTGGAATTCACGTTGTGTATGGTGAGATGGGCTGATCTGTCACTAATGAACTGTTCTGTAGTTGCTCTGGAGATTCGGCCGGAAAAATCTTTATTACTATCAGACACCTCTGGCCCGGTCTTTACCAGATGCCGATACCACTTGTAAGAACCGATAGTTGCATTCTCGACTCCAGAAATGTTGTAGGTGCATGGTAGGAAGACGTTGCTACCAGCGGTGGCATGGACCTCCGGGATCTGGAACACCTCGATCTCCACAGAGAGGAAACCTGAAAGAGATCCGACCAGAAAAACCAGAGAGAAAAGTGAGAAGACATTCTGTATGACCATGCTACAGCAGAAAAGAATCTCTCTGGGTCTACATGAAGGAACTACAAGAGAAGATCTGAAGGCTCTTTGTGACCAGAAGAAGCCACAAGGTGGATATGATACTCACCTTCCAGAGCTCCGAGGAAGAACACAATCCGCATTGCTCTCATAGTCCTGTGTGTCTTGGTCATGCACTGAAGCTGTGATGTTGCGCTGCTCTGTACAGGAAGCTGCTGCTGGGTACCAATGACAGAACAGCAGAAGTACCATACTCCAGGCCACAATTATTTATGGAAAGTTCAGAACTTCTGCTTTAGGAATGCATGTGCCAACGCCTGCTCCCCCTGCTGATAACCAGCATGCACCATTATTATAGGGAGCTGATCATGGGTATGAATTGTGTCACAGATCTGACATGGACATGTACATCTGACATGGATATGGTGGCCCCACATAGCCTTTCATACAGTATAATTAAACCATAGAGGTCTCTGCGCAAGTGCTATATTGTATTTCGCCTGGCATTGTGGATAACATCGCTTGAATCATCCATATACCCCGGGTGAAATCTCGCACCTGTGCAGAGACCTCGCTTTTTCGCGCATGCACACTTATGTTTTAGGCTCTGCCCGCAGAAGCAAAGTGCTCCTGCGTGAGCCGGCGATGTCTCTACTCAGGCACCATATTTATCCAGTGTGCAGCCCCCACGACAGCTGACGGGCTGCTCGGATCCGCAGTGGCTCGAGGGGTCTCCGGACCCCAGGCGGGGTCGCGTGGCCTCTCGAAATAAAAAGGGGTTGTTTTTTTTGGATATGGTGGATTGGATAGTGTTTGTGACGCCATCCACGGTGTGTAGTAAGGCAGGATACCACCGCTGCTGCGTTTGGAGAGGGAGCGCCCGGGAGCGATGGGCTGGCAGCTTAAGGTGTTAACCCCTCCATGGGTAGGGGAAGGTGTTCCGGGGCTTGGTGATGAGAATGGCTGGGGACACGTTGGGGCAAAGGGGTCACAACGTACTCACACAGTCCAGATATGCTGACACAGACACCGGGTAAACCAAAGTCCTGGAATATCCTGCAGCTGTTGTTAGAGCACGCTGGGTCTGTGCCCTTTTGGCGTTGCTGGTTGGTCTGAAGCCTTGTCCCTTGGCACAGTGCTTAACTCTTTGTGGATCCATTTTGCCTATGACTACTCGGGTCCCGCTTACCTGTGTGGCTAGCCGGGTGAGCTTGCTCTCAGGGTTCATGCTTGGGATTTTCTGGACGGGAAGCCCTATCCCCCTCGTTGCGCTAGTACCCTGATTCTGGAGCGGGTGGAGAACGGCTCGTGAAGACACCGTCCTCGTCGGGTGAATTACTGGACTGCGTGAAGCTACTTCCCAGCCTAGGGTCCGCGTACCCCGTTGTGCCCTTGCCCCTGCCTGGTTGTAGCACAAGGCCGCCGAAATGCCCTCCTTGGCAGTACCGTGCCCCTTGCCACTACCCCCTGCGATCGGGGCCAGCGTCTGGCACCTGAGACGGGTGCAGGAGCCCAGTTCCGCAGCGTGACCTCTCACTGTCACTGCTGAACTTCAACTCTCTACCCACTAACTGACACTTTTGGCCCTCCTTCTACCATCCCTCCATCTGGGTGTCCCTATTCCCCTCAGGCTGCCCAATGGGTGGTTGGTGGGTGTGGTGCAGAGTGTTCCCCAGGATTTGTGTATACCTGTTGTTAGCAACACCAAATGGACAAGACCTGTAACCAAGGAGGAGTGGGTACCATGCAGAAGGGCAGGTTGCACGGCACCCTTGTGACAACCTGATAGTCTGGTGTGACGCCCTAGCCCAGTGATGGCGAACCTGTGGCACTCCAGCTGTTGCAAAACTACAATTCCCATCATGCCTGGCCATTCAAAGCAAAAGCTTTGGCTGTGAAGACATGATGGGAATTGTAGTTTTGCAACAGCTGGAGTGCCACAGGTTCGCCATCACTGCGCCTAGCCTATGTAGATGATGCAGGAGGCATCATCCACGTCAATCATAAAAAGAAGACTGCGATCAGCACGGAGACGAGGGACAGACACTGCAACTGCAGTATAATTAAGGGCACCACGTATCCTTCCATACAGTATAATGGCCCCCACATAGCTCACCAAATGTTATACTGACTCCTACATAACCCCCCTCCAAATGTTTTAATGGCCCCCACAAAGCCCTACATATAGTATAATGTGCCCGCATAATCTTCCATGTAATATAATGTACCGCATATAGGTTTCCACATAATATAATGGGTCCCATATTGCCTTCCACTTAGTATAATGGGCCCCGCATGGCCTTCCCCACAGTATAATGGACCACACATTGCTTTACACATCGTAGTATAATGGGCCCCACATTGCCTCTCATATACTATAATGGCTCCACATTGCCTTCAGAATAGTATAATGCACCCCCATTACCTTTTATATAGTATAATGCATCCACATTGCTTTCCATAAAATATAATATGCTCACATTGCCTTCCATATAATATAATATGCTTCACATTGCCTGCCACATAGTATAATGGACCTCACATTGCCTTTCTTATACTATATAATGGCTCCACATTGCCTTCAGCATAGTATAATGCATCCACATTACCTTCCATATAGTATAATGCACCCACATTGCCTAACATGTAGTATAATACACCCCACACTGCCATCCACATACTACAATGGGACCCACATTGCCTTTGATATACTATAATGGCCCCACATTGCCTTACACGTAGTACAATGGACATGACATTGCCTTCTATATTGCATCCCACATTGCCTTCCACTTAAAGGGATTATCTGGCTTATTTTGACTTTTTTTTATTATTTCCCTATTGGGCTACATTGGGGCAGGTAAGTAGACAGTGGCCACTTACCTGCCCTGCTGTTAGCTCCTCTCCCCCGGCTCAGAGTGGTCATGTGACCGCTCCTGCCGCGATTTTGCTGCTTCCGGTCATTTCATGTCATCATGTCATCATGCATGTTGCTGCCCTGCTGGGTGGGTACAGTGCATGAGTCCCCTCCCCCCTTCCCTGCACCCTCCCACACATTCCCCCACAATCTCCCCCAGCACTGCTGTGGGACCCGTGAGCTGAGGGGAGGGGCCTGCCTGCGGCTGCCGTGGTGTCACCGCCAGCACCGGGCCCCTGCTCAGGATCGCACATTCGAATGTATCAGCAGCATCTGTGATGCCGATATATTTGAAAGCACTGATGAGAGGGAGCGCTGCTTCTCATCACTATCCCGCTGTCTGTGTCTGACAGTTCAGGACAGCGGTGACGTCACTACTGTGCTGATATGTCCAGACCAGACAGCGGACGAACGTGCAGGAGCGGCGGGGACTGAGGAGGGGTAAGTATGTATTCCCTACATGTGTTCCCTATGGGGGTAGGGGGGGGGTCGGTGCAGAACGATGGTGGGGGGGTCGGTACAGAGCGCTGTGTGTGTGTGGGGGTGAGGGTTGCAGAGCCATATGTGAGTGTGGTGTTGTGGTGTGCAGAGCCCGATGTGTGTGTGGGGAGTGCAGAGCCCGATGTGTGTGTGCGGTGCAGAGCCCTATGTGTGTGTGCGGTGCAGAGCCCTATGTATGTGTGCGGTGCAGAGCCCGATGTGTATGTGGGGAGTGTAGAGCCTGATGTGTGTGTGCGGTGCACAGCCCTATGTGTGTGTGCGGTGCAGAGCCCTATGTGTGTGTGCGGTGCAGAGCCCTATGTGTGTGCGGTGCAGAGCCCTATGTGTGTGTGCGGTGCAGAGAACTATATACTCTTAAATATATTTTTCTTCAAATACGTTATAAGCGCATGAAAGAAAGAACTTCAAAAAATGTAAAAAATAAATGTATTTTATATCTGATAAAAATGGTTGCCAAATTATAAAGTTGCAGTTCAGTTACAGAAAAGAAAAATAATATTCTTGTTAGCTTACGTAAGAGAGTTCAATTAGTCCATACTAATCAATAGAAATATTCATCCAGCTTTCCTTAGTTCTGAATGGTAAGGCAAGGATGATATGCTAGAGAGGGGAGCCAGCACGATCTGAAATTGGCATGCATAATATAAAAAGTGAAAATTCACAGATTTATTCCAACTGTACTACAATAAATAAAATGAGATTTTTAGCAAATAATTGATCAATTTTTTGAGCCACCCCTGCCAACGTCACGGCAAATCTCAATAGGGGGGTCCTACTCTACATTCTGTATTTCATGTGCCATGCGGCCTCCTAGATAAAGTTAAAAGCAGAACCATAATAGAGCACACATACCTGTAACCTGTATATAACCGCTTCTATGTTGCAAAAAAGGCACTTGTGGATAGAGACCAGCCCAGGTCCCAGCATGTGGAGCAAGCTCTGCACCATACCAGGACTATATCAGAACTGATCCTCCCAGTGCCAAACAGCAACCATTGATAAAGGCGGACCAGATCCAAGATGGTGCTTAAATTTTTTTTTTTTTTTTAAGGATGATATGCTGTAGACCTGACAGCATATGTCTTGCTTCGTCTTGGGTGAATGGGCTGGATGGATGGATCAGCTTCAACATGTGTGGATTGACTCCCGGAGCAGGAGTGAGAGCCCCCTCGCCCCCCACCATTTGTCATTATATATGCAGCTGTCCAAACGCATATAGGGAGATTTTGCTGAACACATGAGGTCACTCACTAGCAGCTTGCAAAGAGCCTATATATTTATATATATTCAAGACTATGTCAGCATTTATATATATTCAATACAGATTCCTTAATATTTATTCCTTATAAGAACTGTTATCAATAAGCTATGCCACTATAGATCTATTATCTGGATGTATTATATTATAAATTATTTAATAAATGTGAACTTTTTACAGCGGTGCAGAGCCCTATGTGTCTGTGCAGTGCAGAGCCCTATGTGTGCGTGCGGTGCAGAGCCCTATGTGTGCGGTGCGGTGCAGAGCCCTATGTGTGCGTGCGGTGCAGAGCCCTATGTGTGTGTGCGGTGCAGAGCCCGAAGTGGTGTGGGGATGCAGAGTCTGATGTGGTGGGGGGTGCAGAGCCCGATATGGGGCTGTTATTTGCAATGCTGTAGTGATAACAGGTCAGTGCTGGGCAGAATACTGGCAGGGAATGTGTGTGCACGGGGCTGGCAGGGGGTGAGGTTGGACAGTGAGGCTGTGCGGTGCCAGCTGTGACTGTGAGGTTCGGCATAGGAAGAGGTCAGTTTGCTGGATCTGAATGTAAACAAAGAGCTGCAGAGAATAAAATCATAATTCAAGAGGAACAAAAGTTAGAAAACAAAAAATAACAATGTAGTGGTGTTTTATATGACAATACTACACAGATTAGCTTACCAAAAATTTTTGAGTTTATGTTGGACAACCCCTTTAATATAATTGGCCCTACATTGCCTTTCATATAGTATAATGGTCCACTAGTGAACACAAACGGAGAAGGGCCCCAGTGCAAAAAACAGTTAATGGGTCCTTTGCAGTCAAATAACTCACCAAAATGCACAATTCCACCGACTTTGGGGGTAGAAATGGGCCCCCTTACCTGATATATCTGCCCCTGTAATGCTCGCTGAATCCTTTAGGCCCCCTAGACAGTATAATGCCAGCACAATGTACTTAATGGTTAAAAAAAAACAAAACGAAAATACCTTGTTCCCCTGCTGCTCCGGTGTCTGCAGTGGGATACATGATACTACATAGAAGTCAATGTGGTTTGAAGAACCGCACATGTCTAAGCAGCAGGTGCGATATAATGACGTCATCACACCCGCTGTGCTTTAAACATCAGAGTTCAGATGCACACGGATTATGGTGGAGGAAGGAGTGGACGGCTCCTTCGTCCATCATTGCTTTCAACTGTATCAGCATACATGAGAGTGTGATGCAGGACAGGAACAGGGGGTGGGGGCGGTCGCGGTGCACACTTGACATGCACCACTGGCGGTATGCCACTGGTCAGATCATCAGGATCAAACAACTGACACCTCCATCCATGGAAGAGAGATGGAAGGCACTCACCAGAAGTGCTGTAAAAAAAGCTGCTTATTCAACTGTGTCGCCCAGGGATAGGGGTACTCAGAACCGGGCCAGTGGGGTCGCTTCTAGAGGTATCACGGTGGCGTGACCCGGTCTGTGATCCCAGGCTGCACAACAAAAGGGGAATATGTAAAGAGAGGTTGTCTGTGACGCCACCCGTGGGTTGCGGTGATGAGATGGTGGCACCGCCGCTGCCTCTGGGGACCATGCCCGGGACTGATGGTGTGGGGCAGCAAGGTGGGATCCCCTCCACGGGTAGGGGAGTTGTAGTCCCGGGGCCCAGTGGGAGTTATGGTGGTGGCAGGGATTGCAGGGATCAGCACACTTACAGTTTGGTTGTTCTGGTGTTGGATGAGGCTGTTTTCATGTGTAGGGTCAGGAAACACAGAGTCCAGTACTTAACCAGAAATTGCCGGTGTCCGTAGGCCTTTGGTATGGGGGTGTTTGATTCCCACACCCGGTACAAGAAGCAGGGCCCTCTCTCTCTCCTGCACTCCAGCTATGAGCCACCTTCTCCGTTTTGGACGGGGGAAGTCCTCCCTCTGCACAAGTCCGGGGTCCCTGGCACACTACCGGCGGGCCACCACCCTGTCCCGGTCCACTACAGGTGCCCCTAAGCTTACTCTCCACTTCAACTCCAAGACTCTGCCTTTTCCTTGCTCCACTCCCCGGCAGCACAGGAGTTGCAGCCCTTGTCTGCTCTCCTTCCTCTGACTGACTCAACTCCTCCCCTCCTGCTCTTTTTGTTACACTGGGGGGAGGGGGCGGCTGCTTCACTGTACCAGTGTGGGATCAGGTGGTACCAAGGAGGTTTAACTCTTTCTGTGACTACCTGGCTGGCCAGGGCGTCACATTCCCCCTTCGTAAAACACAGACCGTCCGCGGGCTGTCCGGACACGGACCGGTTTTTATTTTCCAGGAAAACTGCAAAAACATGCTGTTTTTGACATGCTGTTCAGCCCTAGAAAGGACTCTATCACACTGCATAGGCTCCGGAGACTGCTCTGAGAGCGACACCTCTGCTCGCATTGTTTTACGATCACGTAAACGTCTATCAATCTGAATGGCCAATGACATAGTGTCATTGAGACCAGAGGGGACAGGAAAGCCCACCATGACATCCTTTACAGGCTCTGCCAATCCCTTCTGAAAAAGAGCCGCAAGAGCGCATGGTTCCATTTAGTAAGGACCACCCACTTTCAAAATTTCTGACAATATATCTCTGCGAGTTCCTGACCCTGGATCAAAGCCAATAATGTGTTCTCGGCTTGATCAGTAGCATTAGGTTCATCATATAATAACCCCAGAGCCTGAAAAAAAAATCCACATCAGCAAGAATAGGATCTTCAGGTGACAGAGAAAAAGCCCAATCCTGGGAGTCACCACGCACCAGAGAGATAACAATCTGAACTTGCTTCCTGGAGGACCCTTGGGACTTAGGTTTCAAGGCAAAAATAATTGCAATTGTTCTTAAAGTTCAAAAATTTAGGCCGATCCCCAGAAAATAAATCAGGGACAGGGATCTTGGGTTCTACAGTAGGTGTCTGAGCAAGATAATTGGATATATCCTTAACCCGAGAAGAAAGCTGATCAACTTGCTCAGCTAATTGTGCAGCATCCATAGCAGCACAAGATCCTCCACGATACCCAGAGAAAAAGAGGAAAAATACACAAAAAAAAATTCTGACACACACTTTTTTTCTTTCCTTTCTTTTGAGTACCCTAGAATCTTAGGTAATGATTCAGTGACCGAGAAGAATCAGAAAAAGGACAAAAAACTAGGAAACCCAGAATGTTACCAGAGTGGTTTGAATCTCAGCGGACTGCAGACCTAACACTAACACACAACTAGAAGTAGCCATAGGACATGCCTATGATGACCTAGTCACCTCGACACAGCCGGAGAACTAATTTTTCCTACAGAGAGAGAAATACAGGAAAGGCTGATCTGCCTCGGAGCAGTCCCCAAAGATATAGATAGCCCCCCACATAAAGATGATGGTGATGTAGAAAAACACAATACACAGGTAGAGAACAGATTCAGCAAAGATGAGGCCCAAACTATCTAAATAGGAAAGGACAGAAAAGAGCACTGTCTGCAGCCGTGCAATACCCTAGAAAATACCAACACGCCTGATATGGAAAAATACTGAGCCCACACAGGTTCCCCCCCACTATATCAGTACTCAGGTGTTACTGGGATCCAAACAAAACACTAATATAATGGAGGGACTGAAATTAGTACCAAGCATGACAAGACAAAATACATAGCAGAGGATAGAGCAAGGTACACAGACATTCCCAGCAGGGAATGATCCAACTCCACCCAGAACTTCACACAAGAAAAATCAGGAAATAAGCCTTTGTACCTAAACAGAAAAAACAACAAGAAAGTGGAAACCACCAGCAGAAGTACAAAGACAAAACTTAGGCTACTTTCACACATCAGGTTTTTTCCATCAGGCACAATCCGGAAAAAAACGGGTAAAACGGATCCGGTACCGCATCCGTTTTATCCCCACAGATTTGCATTGTTACCGGATTGTGCCTGATGGCTTTGCGTTGCATCTGTTTTTTCCGGATGCGGCAAAATTAATTAAAGCGGCGGCCGGAGGCAACGTATCTTGTAACGTCTTTTTGTCAAGCAAAAAACCCGCATCACGCCGGATCCGGTGCGATACAGCGTGTTTTACAATGGAAGCCTATGGACGCCGGATCCAGCGCAATGCGTAAAAAAACGGATGCGGCTGCCGGATCCGTTTTTGTAAACTGCGCATGCTCCAATGTTTTGAAAAAAACGGATCAAGCAAAAAAAACGAACAAAATGGATGTAAAAACGGATGCAAAACAGCTCCAACGGATCCGGTTTTTTACGCATCCGGCATAACGGATCCGTTAAAAAACAGATCCGGTGGATACGGTTTTTACATTTTTTGTCGGATCCGTTGGATCAGGAAAAAAAAGGATTGTGCCTGAATGCAGAAAACTGTTGTGTGAAAGTATCTGAAAGGAGTTCGGTAGATACAGAAGGAACGGCTTACTTCAGAATATCCTTAGCACACAGGAGACAACATAGAGCACCGGCAAGGAACAAGAGAACACTACTCAGTTATATAGGCCCAGTAAGAACCACCTGATTGCCAATCCTCCCCAGCTGTCTGGTTTCTATTCTGCAAGCCAACTTCACTACCAGCACTGACCACAAGAGGGAGCCCCAAACTGGAACCTAGTCCAAATGTATTCACAACACAGGTGTGTATAGTATCTAGTGCAGGTGAGTGCAGCTGGGATGGCTGAGGCAGACAGGACAGCTGGAACAGAAAGGTAGGGTGGGTACGGCAGTGTCAGACAGGTATGGGAAGTTGGATATAGGTATAAGTAACAGGACAGGAGTATGAAACCTGACAACTAGCTAGCAGAGAGGTAAGCTGATTAACTAAAGGTGTTACGCAGGTACCTCCCCTAGTGGGAGGAAGCCTTAACTATCTAGTGCCTCTCAGCCATAGGTCCCCGGGGAAATGGTATGCCAGCCCTTTAAAAACAGGGCAAGCAAGCCAGCGCCTTAAGTGCATGACAGGGAGACCAGGCCACGGAAGGAGGAGGCTGCAGAGGAGCACATGAACCGCCGTGGGAGTGCAGGGGGAGGACGCAGTCCGGCTGCAGTGGTGAGTGAATCGATGTTCCTGCGGGGGAGAGACAGGGCAGTGCATGGATGCCAGCACTACACACTGCAGTACTCAGAACGGCCACTACATGGTGTACAGAGCTGTTAAGATCTGAGTTGCAGTACTGAAAATGGCCACTACATGTTGTACATCAGCTCTGAGGATCTGAGTTGCAGTACTGAGAACAGCCACTATGTGATATACCAAGTTGTGAAGGAGCTGAGCTGCAGTACTGAGAATGGCCACTACATGGTGTACAAAATTGTGAGGATCTGACTGGCAGTACTGAGAATGGCCACTAAACAGTGTACAGAACTGTGAGGAGCAAAGCTGCAGTACCGAAAGTTGCCACTATATGGTGTACAGAGCTGAGTTGCAGTACTGAGAACGACCACTACATAGTGTATGGAGCTGTGAGGAGCTGAGCTGCAGTACTGAGAACAATCACTAAATAGTGCGTGTGGATGAGGAACTGAGCTGCAGTGCTGGGAATGGCTATTACACGGTGTATGAGGAGCTGAGTTGCAGTACTGAGAACAACCACTACGTGGTGTATGGAGCTATATAGAGCTGAGCTGCAGTACAGAGAATGACCACTAAATGGTGTAGAGAAATATGAGGATCTAAGCTGCAGTACTGAAAACAGTCACCACATAGTGTATAGAGCTGTGGGGGCTGAGCTGCAGTATCAACAGTGGCCACTATACGATGTAAGGAGCTGAGCTGCAGTACTGAGAATAGCCACTACATGATGTACGGAGCTGGGAGAAGCTGAGCTGCAGTACTGAGAATGGCCACTACATGATGTATGGAGCTGGGAGAAGCTGAGCTGCAGTACTGAGAATGGCCACTACATTGTGTATGGAGGTGTGTGGAGCTGAGCTGCAGTACTGAGAATGACCACTACATGGCGTATGGAGCTGTGATAAATTGAGCTGCAGTACTGAAAAAGGCCACTACATGGTGTAAGGAGCTGAGAATGACCACTACATGGTGTGTGGACCTGTGAGGAACAGAGCTGCAGTACTGAAAATGGTTCCTATACAGTATTTAGAGCTGAGCTGAAGTACAGAGAAAGGACACTACACCTGTGTCCAGTGCTGTGAGGATCTGATCTGCAGTACTGAGAATGGCCACTACACAGTATCCAGTGCTCTGAGGATCTGATCTGCAGTACTGAGAATGGCCACTACACAGTGTCCAGTGCTGTGAGGATCTGATCTGCAGTACTGAGAATGGCCACTACACAGTGTCCAGTGCTGTGAGGATCTGATCTGCAGTACTATGAATGGCCACTACGATGATGTATGGAGCTGTGAGGATCTGATCTGCAGTACTGAGACTGGCCACTACACGGTGTACAGTGCTGTGAATATCTGATCTGCAGTACTGAGAATGGCCACTACATGGTGTACCTAGATGAGGATCTGATCTGCAGTACTGAGAATGGCCACTACATGGTGTACCTAGATGAGAATCTGATCTGCAGTACTGAGAATGGCCACTACATGGTGTACCTAGATGAGGATCTGATCTGCAGTACTGAGAATGGCCACTACATGGTGTACCTAGATGAGGATCTGATCTGCAGTACTGAGAATGGCCACTACATGGTGTACCTAGATGAGAATCTGATCTGCATTACTGAGCACGGCCACTACATGGTGTACCTAGATGAGGATCTGATCTGCAGTACTGAGCACGGCCACTACATGGTGTACCTAGATGAGGATCTGATCTGCAGTACTGAGAATGGCCACTACATGGTGTACCTAGATGAGAATCTGATCTGCAGTACTGAGCACGGCCACTACATGGTGTACCTAGATGAGGATCTGATCTGCAGTACTGAGCACGGCCACTACATGGTGTACCTAGATGAGGATCTGACCTGCATTACTGAGAATGGCCACTAAACGGTGTACCTAGATGAGTATCTGATCTGCAGTACTGAGAATGGCCACTACACGGTGTACAGCGCTGTGAGTATCTGATCTGCAGTACTGAGAACGGCCACTACACGGTGTACCTAGATGAGGAGCTGATCTGCAGTACTAAGAAATACCATTACACAGTGAACAACACTGTGAGGTTATATTATCTACAGTATCGAGAATGGCTAACAGTGTACAGAGCTGTGAGGAGCCATCGGATCATTGTTCTATCATTTATCCTGTGTGTCTTAGCTCTGGGTCTAAGAATAAGGGTGCGCTCACATCTGCGTATATAACATTGCCCAAATTCTCAGCCAGAAATGTTTGCGAGTGTCATGCGTTTTTTTCACCTAGCATCCGTATGTCTTCTGAGGGCTAAAGGGGGCTTTACACGCTACGACATCGCTAATGCGAACTCGTTGGGGTCACGGAATTGGTGACGCACATCCGGCCGCATTAGCGATGTTGCTGCGTGTGACACCGATGAGCGATTTTGCATCGTTGCAAAAACGTGCAAAATCGCTCATCGGTGACATGGGGGTCCATTCTCAAAAATCGTTACTGCAGCAGTAACGAGGTTGTTCCTCATTCCTGCGGCAGCACACATCGCTGCGTGTGACACCGCAGGAACGAGGAACCTCTCCTTACCTGCCTCCCGGCCGCTATGCGAAAGGAAGGAGGTGGGCGGGATGTTACGTCCCGCTCATCTCCGCCCCTCCGCTTCTATTGGGGGGCCGCTCACTGATGTCGCTGTGACGCCGCACGGACCGCCCCCTTAGAAAGGAGGCGGTTCGCCGGTCACAGCGACGTCACCGGGCAGGTAAGTATGTGTGACGGGTCTGGGCAATGTTGTGCGGCACGGGCAGCGATTTGCCCGTGTCGCACAACAGATGGGGGCAGGTACCCACACTAGCGATATCGGGACCGATATCGCAGTGTGTAAAGCGGCCTGTAGTGTACATTTGTGTCTCCCCTACAAACAAACGCACACTCACATAGCATTCTCCTGACATACGGATGCTGAGAATCTGAGCGATTTTATATACGCAGGTGTGAGCAAACCCTAATAGGAAGGATGAAGTCACTACATCGTGTGATCCAAAATGAGGATACTGTGGGGGCATCATATTGAGTGAGGTGTGGGGGGACAATCAGACTGTGTGAGGGGTATTGTGGGGATCACAATGTGGGGGCCAATTATAAGAAGACTTTGGTGCTTAGAGATAAGTAGGGTAAAAAAAGTTTAATTTTCGTGGTCCAAAGGCAGTGTGTATACAGTATATGACGTTTCTGTCATTCATTTACCTTTCTCAAACATACACATATACATCTGTCCACATGGATAAATATGTTAGAAGGGCGGCACAGGGAGAGAATGCGACAATCCGTTGGGAAAAGTCAATGAATGACTGGAACGTCACATACTATGTACACAATGACTTTTACACCACGAAAATAAAAGCTCAACTTTTTTCATCACACTTAATCTCTGAGTGCCGGATTCTTATTATAATTGGCTTATATGGATTGGGACCTTCTCCGGGCACCTGTATTAACCAGGAGTGCCATATTTTTACTTCCAAAGTTGTGGGGGCGTCATACTGTGAGGGGAAACTGGGAGCATCATACTGGTTGGACTTACTGTGCGAATCGGGGGTACTGTTGTAGCCAATTTTAGAGACTGCAACACACTGTGGGGTTTCATACTGCGCGTGGGGGGCAGTTTGGGGGCATTATACTTTATGTGTGCCATGAAAGAAGCATCAAGTGAGTAAGAATACTAAGGAGCTTTAACAGGGGCACAATGTCAATAATGGGGAGAGATATTCCAGAAGGTGGAAAATGAAGTTGGGCTAAAAACACCATCCACCATTAATATGGCAATTGTAAACTGTGCTCTGGACTGTGATGGATACCATAAGACAAAGATTGTCATTACTAAGCTTTTATCTGTTGCCGGACTATTGATCTCAAGGAGATGGGGTATTAGCAAAACTGCTTTCTTGATAGAATAGACCATGGTTTGGGGATGTGTTGTGGAATACGAGAGAGTTTGTTTTGGGAGTAGAGGATAGATGGAGCAGGGTCGGGAGGAGGGGTAGGCAAGATAGGCACCCACCTAGAGCGCTACCACCTGCCTCCCCGAGGGGGCGCACGCTGATTTAAAAAAAAAAAAAATATGATGTTGCTGAATGCTTGCCGCTTGACACCTTCCAGTGGCCACGGGCAGTCAGCGCCCTTAGTGCGCAGATACCATGAGCTGTGTCAGTTACTCACGGGTAACACTCACCCCTCCACTCTGACCCCTGGCTGTCAATCCCTCCCTGCACTCAACTGTACTTGGGTCTATAAGAAGAAATTACAATTGCTGTGAGGACCGTCCACACAGAAGCTATAATCAGCTACCTGCCCCGACGAGAACTCAGAATGCAGACCACTCCCAGCCTGCACCCTACTGGAGACTCCGCCTGCAGACCACTCTCAGCCTGCACCCTACTGGAGACTCCGCATGCAGACCACTCCCAGCCTGCGCACTACTGGAGACGCCGCATGCAGACCACTCCCAGCCTGCGCACTACTGGAGACGCCGCATGCAGACCACTCCCAGCCTGCGCACTACTGGAGACGCCGCATGCAGACCACTCCCAGCCTGCACCCTACTGGAGACGCGGCATGCAGACCACTCCTAGCCTGCACCCTACTGGAGATGCCGCATGCAGACCATTCCCAGCCTGCACACTGCTAGAGATGCCGCATGCAGACCACTCCCAGCCTGCACCCTACTGGAGACACCGCATGCAGACCACTCCCAGCCTGCACCCTACTGGAGACACCGCATGCAGACCACTCCCAGTCTGCACACTACTGGAGACGCCGCATGCAGGGGATGTATGTCAGCGTGATGCAGTAGTTATTTTGAGGCGAGACAAACATGATCTCTTAGGCTACATGCACATGCTGCGTTTTTTGTCACGTTTTTGTCACGTTTTTTCGTGCAGTTTTGCTGTCAGAACTTTCTGGCATTTGACTTCCCAGCAAAGTCTATGAGAGGTCAGATTTGCTATGCGCACCTTGCAGTTTATTTGTCAGCGTTTTTCTTGTCACAAGTTTGTGACAAAAAAAGAAGCAGTATGTTCATTGTTCTAGCGTTTTTGTCAACATTTGTCACAAAAAACATCAAAAACACATGCTGTCAATTTGGTGCATTTTGATGCGGTTTTGGTGCATTTTTGTCACAAAAAATGCATAAAAAATGCATCAAAAACGCACCAACATTACAAGCATTTTTTTGGACATTTCCAGGCTCTCTCTGACAAGGTGCAGTTTTGGTTGCAGTTTGTGTGCAGAAAAAACTGCAGCGTGCGCAAGTAGCCTTAAGGGTGCTTTACACGCTGCGACATCGCTAACTATATATTGTCGGGGTCACGTCGTTAGTGACACACATCCTTTGCCATTAGCGACATCGGAGCGTGTGACACCAAGGAGCAACGATCAATGATTTCAAAAACGTCAAAAATCGTTGATTGTTGACACGTCGCTCCTTTTCATAATATCGTTGGTGGTGCATGCTGCTGGTTGTTCGTCGTCCCTGCGGCGTCACACATCGCTATGTGTGACACCGCAGGAACGATGAACATCTCCTTACCTGCGTCCACCGGCAATGAGGAAGGAAGGAGGTGGGCGGCATGTACGGCCGCTCATCTCCGCCCCTCCTCTGTGATTGGGCGGCCGCTTAGTTACACCGCAGTGACGTCGCTATGACGCCGAACGCACCTCCCCCTTGAAGGAGGGATTGTTCGGCGGTCACAGCGACGTCGCTATTAAGGTATGTGCATGTGATGCTGCCGTAGCGATAATGTTCGCTACGGCAGCAATCACCAAATGTCGCACGAACGACGGGGGCGGGTGCTATCGCTCGCGACATCGCTAGCAAACGCTAGCGATGTCGCAGCGTGTAAAGCACCCTTTAGGGTATGTGCGCACGTTGCATTCTGGCATGACAAATAAAAAGCAGCATTTTGTCACTGCATGTGCGTTTCAAAAAGCATCCAAAGCGCTGTGTTTTGAATGCATTTTGAATGCATTTTGGATGCATTTTTGACAGTGCGGTCACACTCGGCTCTGCTACATCCCCATAATTGCATGGCTGGCTGCGAGACAGAGCCGAGCAGTCAGAATGTACTCGGATGACCTTCATCTGACTTCATTGTCATTGCACGGCTCTGTCTGTGTGCCGCGGCCTGATTTGCGATCACAGGTGAAGGACTCACCGGTGACCACAAATCCCCTGAGTGACTGAAGTGAGATGCTCGATCAGCGGTGCGGTCACTCAGGTTACCCCCACAGCTGGAGTTCTCCACCTGAGAGCGGTGGCCGCAGGTAAACCTGAGTGACGTCATCGCTGATCACGCAGCTCCCTTGAGTTGCTGCGTGGAGCTGATTGAGAGCGACGGTGTTCTACGGCCGCTCCTGTCAGCTTTATTTAGCAGAGCTGGATGCCTCGTGGGACATTGTGTGGATTACGCCGGACCTGGAGCGGTATTTGGGGATTTAATAAAGTGGTGAAAGAGGGTGGTTTTTTTGTTTTTTATTCCAAATAAAGGATTTTTTTCGAGTGTATGTGTTTATTTACTTTCACTTATAGGCATAGGGGGTGTCTCATAGATGCCTGCCATGATTAACCTAGGACTTAGTGGCAGCCATAGGCTGCCATTAACTCCTTATTACCCCGATTGCCACTGCACCAGGGCTATTCAGAATGAGCCGGGTAGAGTCCCAGGACTTTCATATCTAATGAATACGGCAATTCCGGGTGACTGCTGGCTGATATTTTTAGGCTGGAGGGCTCCACATAACATGGGGCTCCCCATCCTGAGAATACCAGCCTTCAGCCATGTGGCTTTACCTTGGCTGGTATCAAAATTGGGGGGACTGCACGCCGTTTTTTTAATAATTTATTTATTTTACTGCACTACATAGACCCGCCCACCAGCGGCTCTGATTGGTTGCAGTGAGACAGCTGTCACTCAGTGTGGTGGCTCGTCTGAATGCAACCAATCATAGGCACCGGTGGGCGGGGAAGCAGTGAATACGAGATGGAATAATGAGCTGCCGGCATGTTCAAAAGCAGGAGAAGCCGCCGGAGCTGTGTGACAGCCGCACAATGCTGCGCCGGTGATCGGTCAGTGATCAGTGAGTATGATAGAGGAGAGGTGAGGGAGAGACTGAAAGACAGAGAGAGAGACTTTGGGTGTTCTCCATCTTCCTGTCAATTTAGGCGTTGTGCAGGATGCAGGGGCCATCTTTGAGTTACATGTGCTAACATATTAACATATTGTATTAAGGAAAATCACTGAATATATATTTACCATATATATATAATATATATATATATATATATATATATATATATATATCTGTGTGTGTTAGTACAAAACAAAAGTATTTATAAATATGTATATTAGGCTACATCAACTAGACTACGTATCTGGGTCTGTGAAATGGCTGAATTAAGTATTTTAAGTTACTTAATTCTTACCCCTAACAGTTAAATCATCGTTCTGTCCAGTGTGCTGTACCAGATATAAGAGGAGATGGCAGCTGGAGCCTGGATTAGTTGGTAGGGACCAAGAGGTAAGGGGGCTCACTTCTACCTCCCAAGCAGGTGGAATTGTGCATAATGATTAGCTATTGGATTGCAAAGTGCCCATATACTGTTCTTGCACAGAAGCCTTCTTCTGTCTGTATTTGCCAGTGGGGACATCAAACGTGGGTCTGTGGGAAGCATCAAACATGGGGACTGTGTGGGACATCGAACGCGGGGCTGTGGGGGGACATCAAACGGAGCTGTAGGGGACATTGAAACTACATCTGTGTGAGGTATCAATCGAGGGGCTGTGGGAGAAAACATACAGAGTTGTGTGGGATATCAAATGAGAAACAGTGGAGAACATCATAGTATATGGGGGTGTCACATCCAGGGCCGGCCTTAGGCTAAATGGCGCCCTGTGACAAATTTCCCTTTGGCGCCCCCAAACCATGTCACAGGTGACCTGCAGCCAATCAGCAGCTGGTTTACTCTCTCATCCTTTAGATAAAACTGACATCCAGAGGAAGTCATAAAACAGCAGCAGCTCTCATTTCCTCTGGATTACAGTTTTGAAAGCGGGATAGTGAAGCAGCCGCTGATTGGCTGCAGATCACAAGACCCCGGTGCCCGGTTGTATTGCTTTTCTGCTGCGTTTGGTTTTTTCATGTACTGTAAAATGACAAAAAAGCCTCGCCCTAAGCATACCGCAATTTAGTTATTTAAAAAAATAAATAAAAATCATTTGCAAGAAACATCCTGAAAGTCTATGTATGCGCCGTTGTTACTGGCTTCATTTCTGGTGTCTATGCAATGACTGTATTCTGTGTCCTTTAAGTTTATAGAGCGAGTGGCTTTTTCCAATTTTAGACGCCCCACGAATGAGAAGGTTAATTCTTTTAGCCGTTTCATGGCTTTTGAAGCCTACAGCAGCTAAAATAATTAGCCAAAGACAGAACATGTGCACAGCAAAATCATTTTGAAATTGCTGTGCATCATGTCCCTTGGCTATGGTGTATTTGCAGCGCTTTTTTAGGCAGGCACTCCCTGTTGCTCACACACTTTATCTGTTGTGCACAGAAACATGTCCGCTTTTTTCCGGCATCACTGATGTCCCACAGACCACTCTATGGTGTGATCCGTGAAACATGTACCAGAAAAACACGGACATTGAAAATAAAGTGATTTTTACATTCAACTTCTCCAGCTGTCTACGGCCTCTGCTCTCTGCTGCTTCCTGCCCGGCTAATTACTGTCATGCATATTCATTTATGCATGGCACAGCCGACCCGGAAGTACTTGCAGAGGGGAGACACAGCGGCGGCCAGATGCAGCAGAGCCGGAGAGTTCAGCACCACGGACAGCAGGAGCGGGGGCAGGTGAGTTTTTCTCCATGTGCTATCATGTATCACAGATCACGGATTGCACATTGACAACCCACGTGTGCTGTGAATCATGACACACAGAGGGACACATGCGCTTTTAACACGTCAGTGAAAAACGTCTGTTTTTCACTGACATGCAAAACAGGCCTAAAATCTTAAATCTTGGAATATGTCAGAAGGGATGCAGTCAGTAATCTCTGGTGAGGTAGCAAAAGCCTGCTGACAGATTCTCTTTGTTGGTGCTGTTACAGTGATACCAGATTTATATTGTTCAGCTTCTACCACACAGTGAAAATGCTTTTTTTATAAAAAAAAAAAAAAAAAAAGTTTTTTCGTCACCATATTGTGAGAACTGTAACTTTTTTCTTTTTGGAGCGAACAGGGCTGTGTGGAAGCTTATTTTTTGCGCAATAAGCTGAAGGATTTTTGGTACTATTATGGGGTACATAACATTTCTTGATTGCTATTTATTCAGATTTTTGAGGGAAAACCAGCGATTCGCTTATTCTTTTCAATTTTTTGCTCAGTTCACCATGCGATAAAAGTGATGACTGATTTATTCTTCGGGTCAGAACGATTACACTATACCAGATTTATACAATTTTTTATACTTTGCGACATTTGCACACTAAAAGCAATATTTTACAAAAATTAATTTCTTTTTGCATCGCCATATTCTGAGAGCTATAACTTTTTTAATTTTTTTGTTCAAAAGAGCTTTTAGGGCTTATTCCTTCACATATGACTTTTGTTGGCTTTTTATTCAATTTTTGTGTTTTCAGTAAGACTAAAAAACATTTTTGGAGTGATTTTTCCCAAAGTTTTTTTTTTTTTAAATTTATGGTGTTTGCGTAACAGTATTATAATTTCTTTATAATAACCTATACCTTAGGTTAGACATTTACTAAAAGAACAGCCCCTTTAAAAGGGCTGTCCACTATATTTGACAACCCCTATTCATTCCATTTGTTGAAGCATAACCACATACTGTCAGGGCCAGGCGGTCGGGCAGACCCAGGAGGTGGATCCACTGGGCCGAACTCTAAGATGGTGGTAAGGAGTCCGGTAGCTGAAGCACTATGGGCAGTAGAACAGTCCGTGCCAGTGAGTGTAACGAAGGAGTCCCTGGGACCGCGGAGTCACAGATGGTAGTCCGGGTGACGTAGCTCAGGTTCGGAAGCCGAGGTGATGTCAGGCGGGGTCCGGAACCTTTGGAGCGAGATGACGGGTCACCGCAGGGATCCGAGATGGTACGGACTGTCAGATGGCAGACGGACAGCGTGCTGGGTTCGGGATTCCGCAGGACCGGATGGCGAGGCAGGATCAGCTCTAGAAGAGAGATACGTGAGTATGGCAAGACGACACAAGGAGACCTGACTCCTAGCTTGGAAAACACGAAGATCAGGCCCCGCCCTCTTGGACAATACACCCCTTTATACCCTGTACCTGTTTAGCCTCATTTCCTGTTAATGGACGCTGGCCCTTTAAGAAAGGGTCAGTGACCGCGCGCGCGCCCTAATGCGCATGCGCGCAGCCCGGGTGCCAGAAGCCAGGGAAGGAGGCTGAGAAGAGGACGCAGGGGAGCCGGCCAGGGCCTGGGAGGCCGTCGGGCGCCGCGATCGGAGACCAGGGGGCCTGGGAAGAACGGGCACCGGAGCCAAGGACCCGGGGAGCGTGGCAGGTGAGCCGGGGAGCGGGGCTGAGGACCCGGGGAGCGGAGCGGAGGACCCGGGGAGGGGAGCCAAGGACCCGGGGAGCGTGACAGTACCCCCTCCCCCACGCCCCCCTCCCCGCAACCGGGACATGAAGGCACGGATCAGAGGAGTGCCCACGTTCTCCCTGGGCTCCCAGGACCTATCCTCAGGACCATACCCCTCCCAGTCCACCAGGAAGAACTGTCGGCCTCGAACAGTCTTCATGGCCACGATATCCCTTACCGCATAGATGTCGTCATCGGCAATAGGTGGAGGAGCCGGACTGGCAGCAGCGGAGAAGGGACCAAGGACAACCGGCTTGAGCAGGGAGACGTGGAATGAGTTGGGTATCCTCATCGTGGCCGGGAGCTGTAGCTTGTAGGAGACCTCATTGATCTTGCAGAGGACCTTAAACGGCCCGATGTAGCGAGGGCCCAGCTTGTAGGAAGGAATCTTCAATCGGATGTACTGGGAAGCAAGCCAGACCAGGTCACCAGGAGAGAAACACGGAGGGTCCAGACGCCTCTTGTCAGCGTGTTTCTTCATCCGCTGGGAAGCGCGTCCAAGGGACGCCTTGACAGAGTCCCAAATGGTAGCGAAGTCACGGGCTACAGTATCAGCCGCAGGGACATCCGAAGAAGGGGATATAGGCAATGGAACGGAGGGCTGAAGTCCGTAAACGACCTGGAAGGGAGATTTGGAAGACGACTCACTGATGTGGTGGTTATGTGAGAATTCAGCCCAAGGCAGAAGCGTGGACCAGTCGTCGTGATGGGTGTTGACATAGTGACGTAAGAAGGATGTCAAGATTTGATTGACCCTCTCCACTTGGCCATTAGACTGAGGATGGTATGCGGAAGAAAAGTCCAGAGTTACTCCCAGATGTTTGCAGAGCGCCCTCCAGAAGCGGGAGGTGAACTGAGTTCCTCTGTCGGACACGATGTGGGATGGAAAGCCATGCAAGCGGAAGATGTGATGGATATAGGCTTCCGCGAGTTCCTGAGCAGAGGGCAGTCCAGCCATGGGGATGAAGTGAGCCATTTTGGAGAACCGGTCCACCACGACCCATATGACTGTGTGTCCAGAGGATAATGGCAAGTCCGTAATAAAATCCATCGCTATGTGTTGCCACGGAACTGAGGGTATAGGCAGAGGCAGAAGACGGCCATAGGGCAGGTGTTTGGGCGTCTTGTTTCTGGCACAAGAGGAGCAGGCAGAGACAAAAGCAGCGACGTCCGTGCGAAGGGATGGCCACCAGTAATGGCGTACAATCGCACCCCATGTTCTCTTCTGGCCTGCATGACCGGCTGTTTTTGAGGCATGACCCCAGTGTAACACTTTTTGCCTGTCAGTCTCGGAGACATAGGTCTTTCCGGGCGGTATCTGGGCCAGGGTGACAGGGGCCACCGGAATGATCTTGCTAGGAGAGATGATGGGTTGGGTAGTCTCTTCCTCCTGCTCCATGGGCATGAAAGACCTAGACAAAGCATCAGCGCGTACGTTCTTGTCCGCGGGTCGGAAATGGAGCTGGAAGTCAAACCTGGCAAAGAATAGGGACCACCTGGCTTGCCGTGGGTTCAGTCGCTGAGCGGACCGCAGGTATTCCAGGTTCTTGTGGTCCGTGTAGATAATCACGGGGTACACTGCTCCTTCCAGGAGGTAGCGCCACTCCTCCAGAGCCAGTTTGACCGCCAATAGTTCTCGGTCACCGATGGTGTAATTACGTTCAGGCGCTGAGAAGCTCTTGGAGAAGAAACCGCACGTCACCATCTTGCCGGAGGAGGACTTCTGCATGAGCACTGCTCCGGCTCCCGAGGAGGAGGCATCCACCTCCAGGGTGAACTGGCGGTTTAACTCCGGACGGTGGAGTACAGGAGCGGAGGCAAATGCTCGCTTCAGTGAGCGAAACGCGGCGTCGGCCGCAGGTGACCAGTCCTTTGGATTAGCCTCCTTTTTGGTCAAAGCGGAGAGAGGAGCAGTCAGGGCAGAGAAGTGAGGGATAAACTGGCGGTAGTAGTTGGCGAATCCCAGGAACCGTTGGATTGCCTTCAGTCCAGAAGGGGGAGGCCAGTTGAGTATGGAGGAGACCTTCTTTGGATCCATCTGCAGTCCAGTGCCCGAGATGATGTATCCCAGGAAAGGGAGAGAAGACTGCTCAAAGACACACTTTTCATATTTGGCGTAGAGACGATTCTCTCTCAGTCTTTGTAAAACCAGCTGTACGTTCTCTCTGTGGGTCTGGAGGTCCGGAGAGAAGATAAGGATGTCATCCAGATAAACTACTACACAGATGTAGAGGAGGTCCCGGAATATGTCGTTCACCAATTCTTGGAAGACTGCTGGTGCGTTACACAGGCCGAAGGGCATCACGCAGTATTCATAATGCCCATCGCGAGTATTAAACGCGGTCTTCCATTCGTCCCCAGAGCGGATGCGAACTAGGTTGTAGGCACCCCGAAGATCCAGCTTGGTGAACACACGGGCTCCTCTGAGCCGGTCGAACAACTCGGGGATGAGCGGCAGAGGGTACTTGTTTTTTACGGTGATCTGATTCAGACCCCGGTAGTCGATGCATGGGCGTAGGTCACCCTCTTTCTTCTTAACGAAGAAGAAGCCTGCTCCCGCAGGAGAGGAGGATCTCCGGATGAATCCCTTTGCCAGGCTTTCTGTGATGTAGGTGGACATGGCCCTGGTTTTGGCTGGAGACAACGGATATATCCGTCCTCGAGGCGGTGTTGTTCCTGGGAGCAGGTCGATGGCACAATCGTAGGGACGGTGTGGCGGAAGTACCTCAGACTCCTTCTTGTCAAAAACGTCTGCGAAGGACCAATAGGCCGAAGGCAGTTCCGGCAGGTTCTCTGGAACCGGAGGTCGTCGGATGGGTTGTATGGACTTCAGACACTTCTCATGACAAGCAGGACCCCATCGGGTGATTTTGCCAGTACCCCAGCTGACTGATGGTTCGTGTGTCCGCAACCAGGGAAGTCCCAGCAGGATTTGATGGGACATGTGTGGAAGGACGTAGAGGGCGATGTTCTCGGTGTGCAGGGCACCGATACGCAGTTCGACCGGACTGGTGACCCAGGAGATGGTATCAGAGAGGGGTCTCCCATCCACAGAGGCAATCACTAGGGGCTTCTCGAGCGGAGTAACAGGCAGCTGGTACTTGTCCACCGTGGCCTGCTGGATGAAATTGCCTGCTGCTCCAGAGTCGAGGTACGCCTCAGCCGTAAACCGCGTCTCTCCCGTTGACACTTGCACAGTCCACATAACCGGGTCTGAGAGAGTCCCAGCACCTAGGGTGGCCTCTCCTACCAACCCTAGGCTTTGGAGTTTCCCGGCCTTTCCGGACAGGAGCGTAGGAGGTGTGTGTCCTCTCCGCAGTAAAAGCAGAGACCCTTGGCGAGCCGCTCTGCTCGACGTTGTTCAGACTGTCGTACTCGGTCGATCTGCATGGGCTCGTGGACGGGAATCCCAGCTGTTGATGACTGAGATACGGAGGGCTTCTGTGGAGGAGAGGAATGCCGTACCGGACGTCTCTCACGAGACAGCTCTTTGGAGCGCTCCTGAAAACGTATGTCCACTCGAGTTGCTAGGGCAATCAGGGCATCTAGGGTGGAGGGCACGTCACGACCCGCCAACTCATCTTTGATGCGACTCGAGAGTCCTTCCCAGAAGGCGGCTGTTAGGGCCTCATTATTCCACCCGAGTTCTGAAGCCAAAGTGCGGAAACGGATGGCGTATTGGCCCACCGTCAGTGTTCCTTGACGTAAGCGGAGGAGGGATGAAGCAGACGCAGAGGCGCGTCCCGGCTCGTCAAAGGTGCTGCGAAAGGCCTGCAGGAACTCTTGAAGATCCTTGGTCATAGGGTCCTCCTTCTCCCACAACGGGTTCATCCACGCCAGTGCCTCGCCCTCCAGGTGAGACATGATGAAGGCGACCTTGGCTTGGTCGGAGGCAAACAGATGTGGCAGCTGCGTGAAATGGAGGGAGCATTGGTTTATAAACCCCCTGCAGGACTTGGGATCTCCGGCGTACCGGGGTGGTGAGGCCAAACGCAGTCTGGAAGCATCCGAAGAAGCAGCCACGGGAGCGGGGGACGTGGCTTGCCTAGTGGCGGCTTGGGATGTCGAAGACGTGACTGCCGCTTGTAGCGTGGTCAGGCGGGTGTCCACGGAAGTCATAAAGTTCAGCATGCGGGTCTGGACTTCACGCTGGCGTTGGAGTTCCTCTTGCAAGGCTGCTAGTGCTGCAGCGGGATCCATGGCCTGATCTTACTGTCAGGGCCAGGCGGTCGGGCAGACCCAGGAGGTGGATCCACTGGGCCGAACTCTAAGATGGTGGTAATGAGTCCGGTAGCTGAAGCACTATGGGCAGTAGAACAGTCCGTGCCAGTGAGTGTAACGAAGGAGTCCCTGGGACCGCGGAGTCACAGATGGTAGTCCGGGTGACGTAGCTCAGGTTCGGAAGCCGAGGTGATGTCAGGCGGGGTCCGGAACCTTTGGAGCGAGATGACGGGTCACCGCAGGGATCCGAGATGGTACGGACTGTCAGATGGCAGACGGACAGCGTGCTGGGTTCGGGATTCCGCAGGACCGGATGGCGAGGCAGGATCAGCTCTAGAAGAGAGATACGTGAGTATGGCAAGACGACACAAGGAGACCTGACTCCTAGCTTGGAAAACACGAAGATCAGGCCCCGCCCTCTTGGACAATACACCCCTTTATACCCTGTACCTGTTTAGCCTCATTTCCTGTTAATGGACGCTGGCCCTTTAAGAAAGGGTCAGTGACCGCGCGCGCGCCCTAATGCGCATGCGCGCAGCCCGGGTGCCAGAAGCCAGGGAAGGAGGCTGAGAAGAGGACGCAGGGGAGCCGGCCAGGGCCTGGGAGGCCGTCGGGCGCCGCGATCGGAGACCAGGGGGCCTGGGAAGAACGGGCACCGGAGCCAAGGACCCGGGGAGCGTGGCAGGTGAGCCGGGGAGCGGGGCTGAGGACCCGGGGAGCGGAGCGGAGGACCCGGGGAGGGGAGCCAAGGACCCGGGGAGCGTGACACATACACCCTTTGTAATAAAATGATGCCCCACTTCAATCCATAAAACAGAGAGGCAGGCGGCCGGCCGCCCGCCCGCACAGACAAGCGGCAGGCGCCCGCACAGAGAGGCAGGCGGCGCCCGCACTGAGAGGCAGGCGCCCGGCCGCCCGCACATAGAGGCAGGCACCCGGCCGCCCGCAGAGAGAGGCAGGAAATTAACTTCTTACCTCGATACGGCACCCCCCCTGAAGCATGGCCATCGGCGCCCTGTGCGGCCGCACAAGTCGCACATGCCTAAAGCCGGCCATGGTCACATCTCCACCAGAACCTGCTCCTTCGATATCTGCTTCTGTCATTATGTAATAGGGTGACTAGAGTCAGATAGGGAGATGCTGTGATAGTAGGAAAAACAAAGAGAGCACCAATAAAGTCAGAAGAAGCAGAGTGGAGTGAATACAGTCATGGCCAAACGTTTTGAGAATGACAACAAAATTATATTTTCACATGATCAACAGATATGTAAAATCTCCACGTTTCTTCCTATTAAAAGTAATCTGCCCTCTGGTTTTTAATTTTGTTTGTCTGATGTTTACATCACATACAGAAATATAATTGCAATCATATTATGAGTACCAAAAGGTTATATTGACAGTTAGAATGAGTTAATGCAGCAAGTCAATATTTGCAGTGTTGACCCTTCTTCTTCAGGACCTCTGCAATTCTCCCTGCCATGCTCTCAATCAACTTCTGGATCAAATCCTGACTGATAGCTGTCCATTCTTGCATAAGTTTTAAGATACGGTCCTGGCGTTTGCTGGTCCTTCTTGGGCGCCCTGGAGCCTTTTTGGCAACAATGGAAGCTCTCTCCTTAAAGTTCTTGATGATACGATAGATTGTTGACTGAGGTGCAATCTTTGTAGCTGCGATACTCTTCCCTGTTAGGCCATTTTTGTGCAGAGCAATGATGGCTGCACGTCTTTCTTTAGAGATAACCATGGTTAACTGAAGAGAAACAATGATACCAAGCACCAGCCTCCTTTTAAAGTGTCCAATGGTATCATTCTTACTTAATCATGACTGATTGATCGCCAGCCCTGTCCTCATCAACACCCACACCTGTGTTAATGGAACAATCACTTAAACAATGTTAGCTGCTCCTTTTAAGGCAGGAATGCAATGATGTTGAAATGTGTTTTGGGGGTTAAAGTTCATTTTCTTAGCCAATATTGACTTTGCAAGTAATTGCTGTTAAGCTGATCACTCTTTATGACATTCTGGAGTATATGCAAATTGCATTAGAAAAACTTAAGCAGTAGACTTTGTAAAAATGAATATTTGTAGCATTCTCAAAACTTTTGGCCATGACTGTAGGGTGGAGGTAGTAGAGACAGAACTGAAGGAGCAAGAAGGAAGGAACAGATACAGCAAGAAGGAAGCTCATTTACGAAGTCCAGTTAAGTCATGGAGACATAAAGGAGAAGTAGGACACCCCTGCCTGAGGTCGGCACCTGTAAGTACGTCAAGGAACCCAGGTGCAGCGGGAGGGCAGCCTTGTCCGTCCATTTGCGCGCTGCACCGAATGACTCACCAGCATGTTGAGGGAATGGGTTAGAAGTATGAGAGTAAGTCGCCCTATCGTGGCCGTCCTCATAGAGCACAGCAGCAGCCAAGGGAGATGGAAGATGATGATAATGATGTGCTAAGAAAGTGGAAAACGACTGTTAAGCATCTGTGTAGTAAATTATGGCAAGTTCTACCCAGTGGTCGTCTCGTTACTGAGCACGTAGGGCACGAGGCCCAAGGAATTGACTGGAAGCCGGAGAAGCTGGCTGAGGACAAAGAAGCACAGCAGTCAGCAGGTATCACCTCTGTCGCAGGCGGAGGGGACGCGCTCGCCACACTCGGGTCCGGGGCTTCTGTTGCTGCTGCTCGGTGGCTCAAGTGGTGGGTCAGACCCGGGGACTCGAGCAGCGCTCCTCACCCGTGATTGAAAAGGGATGGTTTGTTTAGGGAGAGAGTTCGTGACGCCACCCACGGGTTGTGGTGATTATGGGCACCACCGCTGCTGGTGACGGGGATCCCGGGAGCGATGGTAGGGGGCAGCTAGGATGTTGTCCCCTCCGTGGGTAGGGGTTGGTGATCCCGGGGCCCGGTGGTGTAACGGGGAGGCTGGATGGCTGGGATGCAGGGCTGCAGGGGCAGCGCGGCGCGGTGCCGGATGGCACTGGTGTACTCACTCAGGCAGTCAATGACAGAGTCTCTGGTAAACTAAACGGCTGGATGGACGGGTCCCGCAGCCGGCTGCAGTGTTTTTGTGCTCTCCCCGGACGGCTGATGGTGGCTGTCTTTCCCTGCACCTGTTAGAATGTTCTGACTCCTGTGGTTGCCCACCGGTAGTCCGCTCCCCAGCGTATAGGTACCGAAGGAGCCCGTTTTGCCCGCAGGCGCTGGCCCTTGGATCTCTAGCCTATGGCGGTGGCTGTATATCCTCACGGTGTGGACTGTTGCCTTCTGTCGGGTCTTGGTTGTTAGGAAACCCCTGGGGTTCCGGTCACACTCGGATTTGACCGTTGTTGGCGGCTCCAAGCCTAGTCAGAATCCGATGGCCCTGCCTGTGTGCTTAGCTTCACTCCACTCCCCGGTTCGGTACTGGCGGGCCACCGCCCGACCCCGGTCCTACGGTTCTGCAGAGGTCCACTAACTCTTGCAGACGTCCACCACCGTCTGCCAACCTTGCTGTCAGTGCCTGGGTTCCGACCCAGACACTTGCAGTTTTTGACCTCTCACTTTCACCTCCAAACTCTAACTACGTTTTCCCGCCTCCAGGCCTGTGAACTCCTTGGTGGGTGGGGCCAACCGTCTGGCTCCGCCCCACCTGGTGTGGACATCAGACCCTGGAGGGAGGCAACAAGGGTTTTTTGTCTGACTAGGGGTGTGTATGTTGTTATGTCTGTGACTACCTGGCTAGTCCAGGGCGTCACACCTCCACACCACTTACCACTCACACCACTTTGCCCCCGTGTCTGCACGGTGCTGGGGTGAGTTGAGGACTGCCATGACCCTCGCCCACGACTGCCACTGCCTGGCACTATACAATTTTACATTTAGTTGGCAGGAAGTGTACATCTGGCATCCAAACGGGGAGAAGCACCTGACCCCGGGCGCAGAAGAAGCGGCACAGCAGCAGGGTGATGCGCTGAATATTTAAAGCAAAAATGAAACTGAAAGAAAGATGGTGATCAACATGGTGGACAAGAGTGTGACTCCCAAGATGGCAGTGACATGTGACCTGAGTGGTGACCCAGCCCATCGCAGGAGGGAATGGCGCCCCAGTGCGCAAATATGTACCTGGCCTGGAGGTGTGCTGTCCATGAAGGAAGGAGGTGCTGCAGAGAAAGTCCGGCCTGATGTGAGAGGCGTCCACAGAAGAGGAGTCTGGAGGAGGAGGAAGGTCCTTCCCAGTGGAGATGATGTCCGCAGGAGGTGGACGCAGCAACTAAAGAAATGTTTTCTGGTGAGTACAGCCCAGCATGTGTGAGGGGCATGGCTGTGGGCACGGCCAAAGAGACAGATGTGTGACGTGACCGGGCTCTGGCGCCAGAAGAGGCAGGCCCGGGAGCGCAGGAAGTACGCGTCATCGGCCTGGCCGGCGCCATTCCAGAGAGAGCATTCGGCTGTGCAGGACAGAAGCAGCAGCGCCAGAGACATAGCAGTAATGGTGACCGGAGGAAGTGCTGCAGAACTGTCAGAAATTCTCCGGCTGTTGAAGCTGGGTGAGCACTGGGAGGAGAACAGAGGCTCTTCCATGTATGTGACCTGGGACACAGTGCTGCACCCGGGACTGGGACTGGTCTGCCGCAAGCTGTGCGGCAAGGGTGGAACAAGATGGAGGCAGACACTGTTGTGAATGTCATCTGGGTGGGTACTGGTGTGGATCTCCCTCTGGTGGCCAGGAATGGTAAAGAAGCTGAGTTGGAATCTGATAAATGTTCCTGCCTGCTTCTGCAGATGGCTGGGAGTTTTCCCTTCTGATTTTCCCATTTATTTGGTGCCTGAATGTACTCCAGATAAGTTTACTGTTTCTGTGTTTAACTGCTGGATTTGCACTTGAGTGTTTCTGCATATTCCGTTTGTCTCTGTGTTTGGTTTCTTGTATGTGAGGATCTGTCTTTCTGCTTTTGTGAGCAGGGCAGTCCCTCCAGCAAGAAAGGGACCTTGTTCCCTGGTCAGTTTTAGATTATTTGCACTTTAGAATATTACTTGTTCTGTGATTTTGTTTCTTCCCATTATATCTGCAGTTGTGTTTAAAGTGTCGAGCACAAGAGTACCTGATATAGTGGGGGAGAGTCCGTGTGGTCTCAGTATTTATTATCAGATTGGTATTTTTTGCAGGGTTTTTGCTGGCTGCAATCAGTTATCTGTCCTGTCCTGTTCTATCTAGTAAGTCGGGCCTCACCTTTGCGGATCTATATTTTCTGTGTATTGTGTTTTCTTACATCACCGTTGTTGCATGTTGGGGGTTTACTATTTCTTTGGGGACTGCTCCGAGGCAAGTTAAGATTCCTCATTTCTATCTTTGAGGTGTTGTCTGATAGATAGGGGATTGCGATCAGCTCAATTTCCAACTACTCTTGTGGTTTTTGTTTTTTCCTTATTAATGGGATTTTTTATGATTGTCCACGGTTACCAGATCATAACAAGACACCCAGGAATCTGGCAAGGATGATGACTATGGATGACTATGCCGATGAGGATGACTATGCGATATGCCGCCATTAGAGGAAGATCCATAGCCTAAGGTAAGGGCTGCAGCCCCTAAAATTCCGGGATAGATCTAAATTCCTGAACTTTAAAAATAATTGTAAATTATTTTTTGCCGTAAGACTGCCTGTTCTATCTAGTAAGTCGGGCCTCACCTTTGCGGATCTATATTTTCTGTGTATTGTGTTTTCTTACATCACCGTTGTTGCATGTTGGGGGCTTACTATTTCTTTGGGGACTGCTCCGAGGCAAGTTAGGATTCCTCATTTCTATCTTTGAGGTGTTGTCTGATAGATAGGGGATTGCGATCAGCTCAATTTCCAACTACTCTTGTGGTTTTTGTTTTTTCCTTATTAATGGGATTTTTCATGATTGTCCACGGTTACCAGATCATAACAAGACACCCAGGAATCTGGCAAGGATGATGACTATGGATGACTATGCCGATGAGGATGACTATGCGATATGCCGCCATTAGAGGAAGATCCATAGCCTAAGGTAAGGGCTGCAGCCCCTAAAATTCCGGGATAGATCTAAATTCCTGAACTTTAAAAATAATTGTAAATTATTTTTTGCCGTAAGACTTAAGTCCTCAGGGAGTCCCGTGCAGCAGATTAGGATTGTCACCTCCTTCTTGCGCGGTGACCCTCAGGACTGGGCCTTTTCCTTGGTACCTGATGATCCGATTCTTGATGATGTGGATTTCTTTTTTCAGGCCCTGGGATTATTGTATGATGAACCTAATGTGGATCAAGCTGAGAATGCCTTGATGGCATTGATCCAGTGTCAGGATTCCGCTGAAATTTTTTGTCAGAGATTCAGAAAGTGGGCGGTCCTTACCAAATGGAATGATGATGCTCTTGCGGCACTTTTTCAGAAGGGTCTTACGGATACTGTAAAAGATGTTATGGTGGGATTTCCTATCCTTTCGGGTCTCGATGCCTCTATGACCTTAGTGATTCAGATTGATAGAAGTTTACGCGAGCGCAAAACGACACGTGCTGATGTATTGCTTGCAGAACAGTCTTCGGAGCCTATGCCGTGTGATAGGGTCCTCTCTAATACTGAGTGGCAGGGTTTTAGACGGAGAAACAAGTTGTGTTTCTATTGTGGAGACGCTTCTCACACTATCTCTGTCTGCCTTAAACGTGAAAGGAGATTTGCTCGTTCATTTATTGTGGGTACTGTGCAACCTAAATTTCGTTTGTCAGTCTCTTTAATTTGCTCGTTATCCTTGTTTTCTGCTATGACTTTTCTTGATTCAGGGGCCGCCCTGAACTTAATGGATTTTGAGTTTGCTAAGAGTTGTGGTTTTCTCATGGTGCCTTTGCAAACTCCTATTCCTTTTAAGGGGCATTGATGCTACTCCTTTAGCTGAGAACAAACCCTTTTTGGACCCATGTTACTATGAGGGTTGCACCAGCTCATCAGAAGACAGGAGAATTGTAAAGTTTTGGTTCTACATAATTGCATGATATTTTGGTACTGGGATTCCCTTGGCTGCAGACTCATAATCCAGTTCTAGATTGGAGATCCTTGTCTGTGGTTAGTTGGGGTTGTCAATGTGTGCATAATGACGTTTCTGTGTTGTCTATTTCTGCTCAGACACATGATGTACCTGAATATTTTGTCGGACTTCCTTGATGTATTTAGTAAGACTGGATGTGATTCCTTGCCTCCCCATAGGGAATGTGATTGTGCCATTAACTTAAGGGGGCTTTAAACGCTGCAACATCGCTAGCGATTGCTGGCGATGTCGCGAGCGATAGCACCCGCCCCCGTCACTTGTGCGACATTTGCTGCTTGCTGCTGTAGCGAACATTATCGCTACGGCAGTGTCACACGCACATACCTGGTCAGCGATGTCGCTGTGACTGCTGAACAATCCCTCCCTCAAGGGGGAGGTGCGTTCAGCATCATAGCGACGTCACTGCGACGTCACTAAGCGGCCGGCCAATAGAAGTGGAGGGACGGAGATGAGCAGGATGTAACATCCCGCCCACCTCCTTCCTTCCGCATTGCCGGTGGATGTGGATGGGTTCAGCCTACTTTTTTGAAATCCCTTCAGATATTTTTGGGTTTTGCAAATTTCTACTGTAAATGTATAGGCAATTTCTCTTGTATTGTTAAGCCTTTGACGGATTTGACCAAAAAGAGAGCTAATGTTGAGAATTGGACCCCAGAGGCCATTATGGCCTTCCAGGAGCTTAAAAAGAGCTCCACTTCTGCCCCAGTCCTGCAGCAACCAGATGTTTCTCTTCCATTTCAAGTGGCGATAGATGCCTCAGAGATTGGAGCAGGAGCTGTTTTATCTCAAGGAGATCCTATAACTTCCAAACTGAAGCCGTGCGCCTTTTTCTCTCAGAAATTTTCTTCATGTGAACGAAACTATGATGTGGGTAATCGGGAATTAATGGGTATGAAGTGGGCTTTTGAAGAATGGAGACATTGGTTGGAGGGGGCTAGACATCAAATTGTGGTGCTCACTGATGATAAGAATCTGACCTACCTTGAATCTGCAAAGAGATTGAATCCTAGGCAGGCCAGGTGGGCTTTATTTTCTACGCTTTTCAATTTTGTGGTCTCTTTTCTACCGTCACCAAGAATATTAAAGCAGATGCCCTCTCTAGAAGTTTCTTTGCTGATTCTCTTGATGTTGCTGAGCCATCTACCATCCTGAATGAAGGTGTGGTGCTCTCCGCCATTTCGCCTGATATGAGGTTAGCACTTGAGAGATTTCAGGGGGACAAACCTGAGAGATGACGTGTGGGGAAACTGTATGTTCCTGAGCAATGGAGGAGTAGAGTTATGTCCGAGATTCATTGTTCCGTTTTGGCTGGTCATCCTGGGATTTTTGGTACTAGGGATCTAGTGAGTAGGTCTTTTTGGTGGCCTTCTTTGTCTCGGGATGTCAGGTGTTTTGTGCAATCTTGTGGGGTTTGTTCTAGATCCAAGACTTGTTGTTCACATTCTAGTGGGTGGTTATTGCCATTGCCTGTACCTAAGAGACCTTGGACTCATATCACTATGGATGTTATTTCTGATCTTCCTGTCTCTCAGAGGATGACGGTTATTTGGGTTATTTGTGATCGATTTTCTAAGATGGTCCATTTGGTACCATTGCCTAAGTTGCCATCTTCATCAGAGTTGGTGCCATTGTTTTTTTAACAGGTGTTTCGTTTTCATGTTATTCCTGAGAATATTGTGTCAGACAGAGGAGTTCAGTTTGTGTCCAGATTTTGTAGAGCATTTTGTTCTAAATTAGGAATTGAATTGTTCTTCTATTCTACGCTTCATCCTCAGACCAATGGTCAGACTGAGAGAGCAAACCAGACCTTGGAAACCTATTTGAGGTGTTTTGTATCTGCGGATCAGGATGACTGGGTTTCGTTTTTGCCATTGGCAGAGTTTGCTCTCAATAATAGGGCTAGCTCTGCTACTTTGATGTCTCTGTTTTTCTGCAATTTTGGGTTTCATCCCAGGTTTTCTTCAGGGCAGGTTGAGGCTTCGACCTGTCTGGGAGTTGATTCTGTGGTGGAGAGAATGGAGCAGATTTGGGGTCAGGTAGTGTACAAATTGTTTCAGTCCCAGGAGAATGCCCAAAGGTTTGCCAATCGGCGTAGGACTGTTGGTCTCCGGTTCAAAGTGGGGGACATGGTTTGGTTGTCCTCCAAAAATATTCATATGAGAGTTTCTTCTCCTAAATTTAAGACAAGATTTATTGGGCCTTATAAGATTTCGGAGATTATTAATCTCATATCTTTTCATTTGGCTCTCCCTGCGTCTTTTAAAATTCACAATGTTTTTCATAAGTCTTTGTTGAAGAAACATGTGGAACCAGCAGTTCCCATGGCGGCACATCCTGATCCTGTGTTGGTAGATGGGGATCTAGAGTATGAAGTAGAGAACATTTTTGATTCCCGCCTTAATAGACGTAAGCTTCAGTACCTTGTTAAGTTAAAGAGTTATGGTCAGGAGGACAATTCCTGGGTTTTTGCTTCTGACATGCACACTGACAGATTGGTTCGTGCTTTTCATCATGCCCATCCTGACAGACCCAGTGGCTCTGGTGTGGGTTCGGTGACCCCTCCTCAAGGGGGGGGTACTTTTCTGAATGTCATCCGAGTGGGTACTGGTGTGAAACTCCCTCTGGTGGCCAGGAATGGTAATGAAGCTGAGTTGGAATCTGTAATTCAGACAGGTGATGGAATTAATTGGGAATCCAGGAAATCCTATTGCAGATGAGCCTAGTTTATTTAGGAGAGCATTGTGTGCCTGGCAGTCGCCAGTGATAAATGTTCCTGCCTGCTTCTGAAGATGGCTGGGAGTTTTCCTTTCTGATTTTCCTATTTATTTGGTGCCTGAATCTCCTCCAGATAAGCTTACTGTTTCTTTGTTTGATTGCTGGATTTGCACTTAAGAGTGTTTCTACATATTCCATTTGGTTCTGTGTTTGGTTTCATATATGTGAGGATCTGTCTTTCTTTTTTTGTGAACAGGGCAGTCTCTCCAGCAAGAAAGGGACCTTGCTCCCTGGTCAGTTTTGGATTATTTGCACTTTAGAATATTACTTGTTCTGTGATTTTGTTTCTTCCCATTATAGCTGCAGTTCTGCTTAAACTGTCAAGCACAAGAGTACCTGATAAAGTGGGGGAGAGTCCGTGTGGTCTCAGTATTTTTTATTATCAGATTGGTATTTTTGCAGGGTTTTTTGCTGGCCGCAGTCACTTATCTGTCCTGTCCTGTTCTATCCAGTAAGTCAGGCCTCACCTTTGCTGATCTACATTTTCTGTGTATTGTGTTTTCTTACATCACCATTGTTGCATGTTGGGGGCAAGTTAGGATTCCTCATTTCTATCTTTGAGGTGTAGCAAGTTTCTCAGGCAGTGACGAGGTGTCTAGGTGTGATAGGAACATGCCACTGCTACTTTTAGTGTTGTCTGATGGATAGGGGATTGCGGTCAGCTCAGTTTCCAACTACTCTTGTGATTTTTGTTTTTTCCTTATTAATGGGATTTTTTGTGATTGTCCACGGGTACCAAATTATAACAAGACATCCAGGAATCTGGTACTACTATCCTGGAGCTTTCAGCCATTAGAGTAAGATCCGGAGCCTGAGGTAAGGGCTGCAGCCCCTCAGCCCGCACCTGTGGAATCTCGGATCCCAGCTTCATCACTGGCCATGGTGAGACCCTGGTTTCCAGCTCCGCCACCAGCCCCCTTGAAAAACGGTTTCCAGCTCCAGTAGGACCCCGATTCCCTAACCCCGTGAGGCCGCCAGCCCCTAAGATAGACTGGGAGCAATTACACTTCAGACCGCTTTCCCAGGCGACTAGCCGCCACTCCTTCAAGGAGGAGAAGCTGGGTTTGGTGGTGGAGCGGATGTGGGTGTATGCCCTGGCCCGGGAATGGATGGCGGGGCCTCAGAGCGTGGACTTTGATGACAAATGCTCCATGGCGGTTGTGGTAGATTTCTATCTAGATAAGGGATACAGCTTCATAACAGAAAATGGCACGAGATATGACGTCTATGTGAATCGATCAATGGTTAAAAGAGACACATTGCCCAAAAGACTGCACACCAGGCGACTGGGAGAGAGAGTGTGGTTTATGTGGGTGTGGTGTAAGGATGGCTGGTATGCTGTGGGAGTAACCAGGCTCGCCACGGCCGAACAAATAGAAATATAGGAACAGGAGGCAGAAAAGGAACGGCATGACCGGTGAGTCTGACCCCCCCGGAGGCCGAGAAAGGTGCTGCAGTGCCTCCAACAGCTGCTGCTTCGGCGACAGGTCTTACGACCATCCTCCATGTGACCGTAAACCATACGGCGAACCTGTACTATAGCGTCACCAACCTGCTGAGGGATGATCCGGGGCGCAGGGAGTTCCCCAACAACCCCTGAAGTGGATCCAGCCTCCCTCACCAGAATCGTGGGAGGTCTGGAAGAAGAAAAAGGCCTGAGAAGCCTGAGGTAATCCTTGTTGTTCCAGAGTTGGCCGAAAGGTCGTGTTGTAAAAAGGGACTTGTTTACGAGTCCTCCACAGTTAAAAGGGAAGCCTCAGCCTACTGAAGTTGCTGAGAAGTTTGGCCAGAGAATGTTGCCCCAATGTGGGCGGAAGAGGCCGAAGTTCAAGGAGTTAAGGTTTTTTGGTGGGATGGGACATGCCCCTCATGGTCGGAAGAGGTCAGGACTGAGTTAATGATGGAGGGAAGAGTGATGCCCCTTGTGGCCGGACCGAGCAAAGAATCTTATTTCTCTTGTTGTTATTTTACCCCCTGTTCCAAGTTGCGCTGTTGCGCCTCCGCCTGCTGGATTAGGGGAGTCTGTGAGCCATCAGGGCTGGAGGAGGATATGGTGCCCTCAGTCCAGGACTCGCCCTGCAACTCTTAGGGACCTTGGCCCACTGTGGCTCATGGACTTGGCTCCACTTTGCCCCATAGACTTTGCCCTACTCCATCCCCACCCTGAGAGTCTGCATCCAGTGGAAACAGAAACGGGACGTCTGGTATTGTAAGAGGTAGACCTTTAGGACTTTCTGAATGATTTTTCCCCTTGTTCTAAGGACAATACCCCCACTGTTCGGAAATGGTGGGCGACAGGGACAATTCCACTTTCTGAACCTCATCATGACTGGTGGGTGAGAAGAACTATGTGGATTTTTTTAGGACTGGTTTTAAGTGATTGCAAATTTTTTCCAGAGGGCCTGATGGGTCTATGCCTGCTGGAAAGAACACACATCCATGTTATTAAAAATGTAATGCTAGATTATAGGTGTTTTATAATCTGAATGTAAGTGACATGTTTAAATGTTTTTCCCTACTGCATGCTGTTTTCTTTTAGGAGCCGTTCCGATCGCCAGGGGACTGGCAAAATTAAAGTGGGGGGAAATGTAATAGGGTGACCAGTCCCTTACCCCCCCCACACTTCTCTATGGCGACTACCGGAACTGTAATATACATATTGGTGAATTGTATTGTAATTTTGTGTACTCTCCTCTGTGTAGTACGGCCGGCTGCCACCAGGTGTCATGGGTCCCTGGGTCCGTTAGACAGAAGGGATGATAGGGAGTGACAGGGCAGCAAGGGTTAATTTGGTGAGGTGATCTCAGGAGGTGATATAAGGCAGGAGTTACATAGGCAGAGTCAGATAGGGAGATGCTGTGATAGTAGGAAGAGCAAAGAGAGCACCAGGAGAGTCAGAAGAAGCAGAGTGGAGTGAGTAGGGTGGAGGTGGCAGAGAGAACTGAAGGAGCAAGAAGAAAGCTCATCTACAGAGGAGTGTAAGTCCAATTAAGGTATGGAGACATAAAAGAGAAGTAGGAAGCCCCTACCTGAGGCCGGCACCTGTTAGTACGTCAAGGAACGCAGTCGCAGTGGGAGGGCAGCTTTGTCTGTCCATTCATGTGCTGTGTCAAATGACTCACCAGCAGGTTGAGGGACTGGGTCAGAAGTAGGAAAGTAAGTCACGCCATCGTGGCCGTCCCCATAGAGCAGAGCTGGTTGCAGCAGCCAAGGAAGAAGGAAGATGATAATGATGACGTCTTTGCGCTAAGAAAGTGGAAAACGTCTGGTAAAGGGAACCTGTCAGGTGCAATATGCACACAGAGCCATTAGCAATCCTGGGTGCATATTGTTAATCCCTGCCTAACCATACCTGTATACACTAGCATAGATAAAGAGATCTTTATCTTTTATCGTATGCTAATGAGCGAGGGCACTAGCCCCATAAGCATTAGTTGCCTGGTCAGTCGCCCCCATTTGGATGTTACTACGCCCCTGTGGGCTTGCTGACATGGTAATGAATGCGCAGAATCACAGGATGATCTCACTCACCGCTCCGCCGCCCGACGCTGGTATTCGGCTCAGTACTCATGACCCCAGAGTTTGAACATGCATAACTGCTAAGAAAAAAACGTATAAAAATTGATATACTTATCATATAAAAATGACCAGTTTTATGTGAGCCAACAGTCAACATCAATGCTTTGTGTGATTCTGCTGGAACACTATGTAATCCTTTTCATACCCATAGTGCTCGAGTGTACAAAGTAGCTCATCTTGTAGGATACTCACATAAAGCTAAGACTTGAGACCATCATCGATACTAGTCAATTATTCAACGTCTTTGGTTGTGATACACCCCAATCTCATCAGGCTTTCTCCACTGAACTTGACAGTTCCTTCAATTTCTCAATCCGTTAGCCCCTTTTTCTCTTGTTATTTTTCCAGATCCATCTGAACCTAACACAGTCTTGTCTTTTGATTTTCATATCATTGCTCCAAATTACGCATTTCTAATTTTCTACTCTCCGCATTTTGTACTTTTTGCATACTTCACCTAAACGCTTCTGACTATATTGAAGTTGAGGCTTCTTCACCTTTTCAGCCACCATTCCAGACTTGCATGAATGTCTGTGATCTTGCTATTATGAAGCATATGAGCCGCCTCCATTTCAGTGTTTATCACTCCAGAACTGATAGACCTTGTGATTGGACGACTTGATGATTCCCGATAATTTGCCTGGACGTCACCTCTTGGCTTTTGAATGGATGGACGTATTCTTCCAACTGTCATGGTCTCACATGATGCAATTTGTCAATTTTCTTGGCCAAGAGATCACTATCGATGAGCTGGATGATGCGGTTTCTCTTTTCTTGGGAAATCTTCATGACTGCTCCTCGATTTGAACCAGTGATCTTTCGCTTGGGAATCAACCTAATAACACACTGAGCTATTAGGGAATGTGAGAACAGGTTGTAATTTGTAGTACACGGAAAGAAAACATTTTTTTCAAATACCTGGAGCAAAACAGTAACAATGTAGTGACATAACATGAATCTGCATACTTAATCATAGCTGCAAGTCCAATTTATTTATGAGATAGGCAATATGATTGTCTATAAAATGAAGGAAGTCTCACTCTCAAAGCTGTACTTGATAGGGAGATATAATACCTGAAAATCAAAAGTTTAAAACATTGTTACCCTTTTGCTTGTCACTATATGTTACCAAAGTACCAAAAGTAAATTCACTTTATTCTTGTAAAATGAACTGAATCCTTCCTTCTAATACACTACATGTGGGGTTCCTGTGTCATCTTGGGGTCTGTGACCTTAAGGGGAATAATTTACAGTACACAACATCACACACCTTGAGAGGAGTCAATGTCACTGGTTCCCAGTGTCAAGACAGAACACCTCAGCCATGTAACCCTTTCATTGTTACAATGGAAATAATGGTCCCGCTAACCACACACCAGATGTGATGGTGGTTGTGTGGTGCCCCTGAGGCTCCAGTCGCCACAGAGTACTGCACCTCATTTAAGGTGCGGTATTCGCCTCGGGTAAGGGGGGGTTAATCACCATTGTTCCACATTCACACCTTACATATAGCTTAGGAGCTTTCTCACTGGGGAGCTAGACTAGGGTATGCAGGGGGTTGGCCAAAATGAAGCTTGGGACTGTCCCGATCACTAAGACAGCCTCCTGGGGGGTGGATTCCACTTGGGTAGAAGTAGGAGCAAACTCACACAACCACCAGTCAGTCTACTCGGGACATGAGTTCTGGGACACGACACCACCACCACTTTCTCCTCCTCTCTTCACGGGGCCTGCAGCTTTGAGCGGATTGCTCAGTCTAGTTTCCTCACAGCTGGAAGGGCAACTCTGTCAAAGGACTTTCTTCTTTCAAACACCGGTGACTTCTTCCAACTTATCTGAAGTCGACGGGGAACATCACAGCGGGTGACCGGTACAACACAGGCGAGCGGCACAAAGAGTGAGTTAAGACACCTGAAACCGCAGCAACCGACTTGGACTCTTATTACTGGCGACGCTGCCCCGTGCATCGGTGCCAAAGGCCATCGCCATCACTACTACTCTCATCATCCACCCCGGGGCCCGCTCCACCTGTGGGGAGCGATACCATTTTCGGCTGCTATTACCATCCGCCCCGGAAGACAGCGACAGCAGCGGCGGCTAATCCCTGGCCGCCTACCACAGGTGGTATCACGTCAATCATCCTACTACAACCCCCATCATCCTCCCTCTTTATTGGTGTACACCTCAGAGCACAAAGCCGACCAGGCCACAGCGACATCCCAGACCCAACATCACTGGCCTGGCGACGAGTATTTTAACCCTGCTCCGTGGGTGCTACAGTTGCTTCAGATCGCTGTGGTGGCCCTGCTAGGGAACAAGCCTTGTATTTGAAATAAATCACCACCAGTGTAAACCAGCAGATCCCCTTTTGCTACGTTTACACCTTCCTTTTATGCATCCCAGTGCGCTCCACACATGTAGAAACCATCCACTCATCTTTTCTGCATCTCGCAAAGATATGATGGTTGGTATTAAAAGTCTCAATTCTTGACCCATCAGAGCACAGTACAGATTTTCAATTATATAATGTCTAGTCCTTGTGTTGCTCAGTCCATACAAGTCTTTCTTGCTTGTGATCCTCAGTAGTGGATTCTTTCCATGAAGGCCACTTCTTGCAGTCTCCTCTGAACAACTGATGTTGAGATGCATCTACTACTTCACATCTGGGCTTCATTTATGAGGGCTATTATGCTGTAAATTTGTGATTTCTGAGGCTGGTAACTGTGATGAATTTATCCTCTGCAGCAGAGGTCATTCTTGATCTTCCTTTTCCTGGGGCGGTCCTCATGAGAGCCAATTTCTTCATAGCAGTTTATGATTTTCATGACCACATTTCAAGGTTCTAGTAATTTTTCAGCTTTGCTGACCTTCATGTCTTACAATAATAGCTGCAATGTATATTAGTTAATTGGTTTTTGCCATGTTTTGTTTTATAACAGTTTTGGAATATGTTCAGTAGTGTATGGAGATGTGAACAAGCAATGTACCTGCAATACACATAATGGTGGCAGAACTTTTCTGAAGGCCGGAGAGTCCAAACATGATGATGATGAAGTGACCAGATTATTGGGACCATTACAGGTGGTGACCTGATGAAACTGCTAAGAGAAGCGATGGAGATTACAACTGTCATCATAGTAACAGGGGAGCACAGGAGGAATACTCTGGTTGATGCCACTCGTGTTTCCTTTCTCCTTTCCATTTTTGCCCTTTGTGATTTTGTTGCCCTTAGTCTGAATCTCCAATGTGCACATTCCAAAAAGAAAAAGGAAAAACATGGCATAAAAAGGTGTGTCCAAATTTTTTACTGGTACTTTGTGTCGGGAGTATAAATGAGGCAGATACTGTATATAATAAATGGGGGATGTGTCAAATGATTGGAGATTGGAGGGGCAGTGTGTAAAGATCGGGGTAGTGTGTTATGATGCAAAGTGGCGCATAATGATTTGGGGGATGTAGAACAATTTGGGGCTGTGTATAATGATGGGATGCTGTGTATAATCATTTTGACAGTTTATAATTATTTGGGGCTATGTTTAATGATTCCTGGGGCTGTGTGTAATTGTTGGGGATGTGTATAATGATGAGGGTCTGTGTGTAATGATGAAGGGCTGTGTCTAATGATTAGGGGAGTGTATAATACAGGGGGAATGTGAGTATAATCGTTTTTTTGTGTGGCACCTGGGAGTATCACATGTACCAGGATGCAGTCAGAATGGGGACATATACCAAGACATGTATACCAGGATGGGGTCATAATGTAAACATATACTGGGATCGGGCCATTATGGGGACATATATACCAGGATGGGGTCCTTATGGGGACATATACTAGGATGGTGTCATTATGGGGACATGTGTACCAGGATGGAGCCATTATGGGGACATCTATACCAGGATGGGGACATTATAGGGACATATATACCAGGATGAGGCCATTATGGGGGCATATAATGTATATCAGGATGGGGCCATTATGGGGACATGTATACCAGGATGGGGCCATTGTGGGGACATCTGTACCAGGATGTGGCCAATATGGGGACATATATACCAGGATGGGTCATGATGGGGACATATGTACAAGGATATAGCCTTGGTGGGGTCATACAGGAGGATGTGGCCATGAATGGGACATATACCAGGATGGGGCAATGATATATACAGTATATACAAGGATAAGGCCATATATACCAGGATGGACCATGAAGGGGACATATATACCAGGATGGGGCCATATATTGCAGGATATAGCCATGATGAGGTCATACACCAAGATGGGGAATATATTTACCAGGATGAGGCCTAGGATGGGGGACATTAGTACAGGATGGGGGTCAGTACTACACAATAAAGGGGAGGTGGAAGGAAACGCATATGTTTTTATAGGATTTACAACTCTACAACTGCCCATATAGCTGACCAACATGTGGGGGGATACCAAGCTCTAACTTTGCACCGGAGCCCATAGGACTCTAGTTACAACACTGGTGGCTGTGTATAATGATGAGGGGCTGTGTATAATGATTGAGGGTCTATGGTCGATAGTTATATATTATATATTATAAATTATCTTGGTGGACAGAGTATACTAGAACTATGTAGAAGTTCCCACATTTTATACAAGATACGTCATTTCCCCCGTCCTCCACCCTGACCACAAACTCTACAAGAAGACGCTGCTGTTATTTGCCATTCACAGAAACAAGACAGATGGAGCGAGGTCAGAACATGATGGGAGTAGTAATAATGATAATTGTACTGGGAGGCAACATATCAGGTGAGAGTGAGAGAATACAACACCCAAACATTAATCTATGTTCAATCTAATATCTATATGTCTCATATCTATATACCCCAGTATCTATCTGATATCTCCTGGTGGGATCTTTGTGTCAGGATTCCTCTTGCAGGAGATCGAGGTGTTCCAGATACCGGAGGTCCATGCCACCACCGGCAGCGATGTCTTCCTACCGTGCACCTATAACATCTCTGGAGGGGAGAATGCGTTTATCGGGTTCTACAAGTGGTATTGGCACCTGGTAAAGATCGGGCCAGAGGTGTCTGATAGTAATAAGGATTTCTCCGGCCGAATCGCAAGATCGACTGCAGAACAGTTCATCAGTGACAGATCAGCCCATCTCACCATACGCAACGTGAATCCCACCGACTCCGGAAATTATTACTGCGAAGTCTCTATTCTCGGGGGCATAAGTGGAAATGGTAGCGGGACCATGCTCAATGTCACTGAAGAGGCAGGTGAGAAACAATATCTGTACGTCTATCTATGTAGGGAAATAGAAGCACTGCCAACACAGTCTGAGGGTGCAAAATCCAAATCAGACCTCAGGGTCTACAATAGATAATGTCCAAAAAAAGTCCAATAAGTGAAAGAAATACAAGGTGCCTTTTGGGACGACTCAGCGGGGTTCCCTCACCCTGTGTTCTCTGATTAGTGTTCTGCCCACGAGGAAGGAGTGCGGACATTCAGTGGAATGAGCCCTGGTTCGTGTGGTCTGTCTGAAGACAGCCAGGCTAGCAGACGAGAGCACCCACTGACCCTCGTGTCTCCTCCATCTGTTTAATAGAGCAGATCCAATAAGAAGGTTTTACTTCCTCCTGGAACCGTTCTCAAGCATCATAAGGTGCAAATGAGCGGCTTTAAGTAGTATATCGGAGACATCATCCCATAAACAGTGATTGACTAATTTTATAAATCACAAAGCATAAGACACACAATGAACAAACCATAAAAACAATTACAGTGACAATAAAGCATAATATATAGAGATACATTTCAAATCTAAAATGTATATCATAAAACACATATGTACGGAAGTAAAAATGGGGATTGTGTATAATCATGGGGAGCCGTGTATAATGATGTGAGCTGTGTATAATGATGTGGGCTGTGTCATGGGCGTACCCAGGATCAAAACTAGGGGGGGCAAGCCATGGTCGTTCAGGTTGTAAAATATTAGAACTGAAAAGGTGAATGAAACGAAAATTTTAAGAGAATTAAATGTAATTATAGCTCGATTAATGACTCCGCCCCTCCCCACACACACGCACACAATACAATGCACCCCCATTACCCTCACACACACACACACACACACACACACAATACAATGCAATCTCCATTACCCCTCCCCCCCTCACAAACAATACAATGCACCCCCATTACCCTCACACACACACACACACACACGCACACGCACAATACAATGCACCCCCATTACCCTGACACACACACACGCACACAATACAATGCACCCCCATTACCCTCACACACACACACACACACAATACAATGCACTCTCCATTACCCCTCCCCCCTCACACACAATACAAAACACCCTCCCATCACCCACTACACACACACAAATACAATGCACCCCCCACTACCCCCTCCCCACGCACACAATACAATGCACCCCCCATTACCCCCTCCCCACACACACACTATAATATGCACCCCCATCACCCCCTACACACACACACACACACACACACACACACACACACACACAATACAATGCACCCCCCATTACCCCCTCCCCACACACACACAATGCACCCCCCATCACCCCCTACACACACACACACACACACACACATACATACACACAATGCACCCCCATCACCCCTACACACACACACACACACACACACACAATACAATGCACCCCCCCATCGCCCCCCCCCCACACACACACACAATATAATTCACCCCCATTACTCCCTACACACACACACACACAATGCACCCCCCTTCACCCCCTACAAACACACACAAAATGCACCCACCATCACCCCCTACACACACAATACAATGCACCCCCATTACCCTCACACACACACACACACACGCACACAATACAATGCACCCCCATTACCCTCACACACACACACACACACACAATACAATGCACTCTCCATTACACCTCCCCCCTCACACACAATACAAAACACCCTCCCATCACCCACTACACACACACACACAAATACAATGCACCCCCCATTACCCCCTCCCCACGCACACAATACAATGCACCCCCCATTACCCCCTCCCCACACACACACTATAATATGCACCCCCCATCACCCCCTACACACACACACACACACACACACACACACACACAATACAATGCACCCCCATTACCCCCTCCCCACACACACACAATGCACCCCCATCACCCCCTACACACACACACACACACACAATGCACCCCCATCACCCCTACACACACACACACACACACACAATACAATGCACCCCCCATCACCCCCCCCCACACACACACACACACACAATACAATGCACCCCCATTACTCCCTACACACACACACACACAATGCACCCCCCTTCACCCCCTACAAACACACACACACACACACACAAAATGCACCCACCATCACCCCCTACACACACACACACACACACACACACACACACAATACAATGCACCCCCATTACCCTCACACACACACACAATACAATGCACTCTCCATTACCCCTCCCCCCCTCACACACAATACAAAACACCCTCCCATCACCCACTACACACACACACACACACAAATACAATGCACCCCCCATTACCCCCTCCCCACACACACACACTATAATATGCACCCCCCATCACCCCCTACACACACACACACACACACACACACAATACAATGCACCCCCATTACCCCCTCCCCACACACACACAATGCACCCTCCATCACCCCCTACACACACACACACACACACACACACAATGCACCCCCATCACCCCTACACACACACACAATACAATGCACCCCCCATCACCCCCTACACACACACACACACACACACACACAATACAATGCACCCCCATTACTCCCTACACACACACACACACACACACACAATACAATGCACCCCCATTACTCCCTACACACACACACACACAATGCACCCCCCTTCACCCCCTACAAACACACACACACACAAAATGCACCCACCATCACCCCCTACACACACACACACACACTACAATGCACCCCCATTACCCCCTCCCCACACACACAATACAATGCACCCCCCATCACCCCTACACACACACACACACACACATAATACAATGCACCCCCCATTTCCCCCTCCCCACACACAATACAATGCACACCCCATTACCCCCTCCCCACGCACACACAATATAATACACCCCCTATCACCCCCTACACACACACGCACACAATACAATGCATCCCCCATTACCACCTCCCCCCCACACACACACACAATACAATGCACCCCCCATCACCCCCTACACACACACACACAATACAATGCACCCCCCATTTCCACCTCCCCACAAACACACAATACAATGCACCCCCATCACCCCCTACACACACACACACACACACATACACACAATACAATGCACCCTTCATTACCCCTCCCCAGAGATAATACAGTGCACCACCCATCACCCCCTGCACACACAAATTACACTACCCCATCACTACACACTTCTGCCTCCCCCCTCCCTCGGAATACAGTACTCACTAAACTCACTAAATCTCATCACGTTGCTGCACGTTGGGGGCGGGGCCCTTCCCGGAACGCTGTTCAAATGTATTTAAGTCTGAAAGACGAAAATACATTTAAATAGGAAGGAGGAACCTGCGGTCACCGGCACCGCCGTGCTCCTCAGCAGTGTGTGCAGGCTGGGTACACATCACACAGTGGGGCCGGCACAGTGCAGCGCTGCCTCCTGCTCCTGCTGCAGCTAGTGTGCCCGACATGCACACACTACTGAGGAGCGCGGCGGTGACTGCAAATACGCGGCCCACTACAGGCACTGGCCCACTGCACCGTGTCCCTGCTTCTAGGGGGGGGCAGCTGCCCCCCCCCCTGCCCCTCACTGGGTACGCCCATGGGCTGTGTATAATGATGGGTGGCTGTGTATAATGATGGGGGGGCTGTGTATAATGATGGGGGGCTGTGTATAATGATGGATGGCTGGGTATAATGATGGGGGGGCTGTGTATAATGATGCGGGGCTGTGTATAATGATGGAGGACTGTGTATAATGATGGGGCTGTGTATAATGATGGGGGGGCTGTGTATAATGATGGGAGCTGTGTATAATGATGGGGGCTGTGTATAATGATGGGGGGCTGTGTATAATGATGGAGGACTGTGTATAATGATGGGGCCTGTGTATAATGATGGGGGGCTGTGTATAATGATGGAGGACTGTGTATAATGATGGGGCTGTGTATAATGATGGGAGCTGTGTATAATGATGGGGGGCTGTGTATAATGATGGGGGGCTGTGTAAAATGATGGGGGGCTGTGTATAATAATGGGGGCTGTGTATAATGATGGGGAAGCTGTGTATAACCATGGGGGGGGCTTTGTATAATGATGGAGGGCTGTTTATAATGTGTGGGGGCTGTGTATAATGATGGAGGGTTGTGTATAATGATGGGTGGCTGTGTATAATGATGAGGGTCTGTGTATAATGATGGAGGACTGTGTATAATGATGGGGAAGCTGTGTATAACCATGGGGGGGCTGTTTATAATGATGGAGGGTTGTGTATAATGATGGGGGGCTGTGTATAATGATGAGGGACTGTGTATAATGATGGAGGACTGTGTATAATGATGGGGAAGCCGTGTATAACCATGGGGGGGCTGTGTATAATGATGAAGGGCTGTTTATAATGTGTGGGGGCTGTGTAAAATAATGCTGGGCTGTGTATAATGATGGGGGGCTGTGTATAATGATGAGAGAGCTGTGTATAATGATGAGGGGCTGTGTATAATGATGAGGGGCTGTGTATAACCATGGGGGGGGCTGTGTATAATTATGAAGGGCTGTTTATAATGTGTGGGGGCTGTGTATAATGATGGGGGGCTGTGTATAATGATGAGGGGGCTGTGTATAATGATGGGGGGGCTGTGTATAATTAGGAGGGGCTGTGTATAACCATGGGGGGCTGTGTAAAATGATGGAGGACTGTGTAAAATGATGGAGGACTGTGTAAAATGGGGGGGCTGTGTATAATGATTGGGGGCTGTGTAAAATGATGGGGTGCTGTGTATAATGATGGGGAAGCTGTGTATAATGATGGAGGGCTGTTTATAATGTGTGGGGGCTGTGTAAACTAATGGAGGGCTGTGTATAATGATGGGTGGTTGTTTATAATGATGGATGGCTATGTATAATGATGAGGGTCTATAATGATGGATGGCTGTGTATAATCATGGATATGTGACACCCCTGCGGTAACCAGGTGTCACAAAAACAAGGTAACAATTAAGGTAACAGCTTGGGTCCTACATGACTGTGCCAGTCATTACACAAACACCAGCACACCAGGACATTTACACTTGCTGTACCCGGCTGGGAGCCTCACTTAGCCAGATGAAAGGGCTGGGCACTGTTAGATAACAGACAGCCAACTGGGGAGAAGAGACCACACCTGCGGGAGGAGAAAGTGACCTGGTGAGTGTGGGTAGGCTGCAGAAACAGGAAGTAGTAGGGAGTCTGGAGTAGACAGTAAAAGAGGAAGGGTGTCAAGACAGACCAGAGACTCTTGAGACACATAGAAAGAGACTGCAAAGACCTGAGTAGTAAGAACAGCCACTCAGAGGAGGAAAGTAGCTGCAGAGCGAGAGAGAGCAAGCTCCAAGGAAAGAGGGATCCTATGGAGTGGACATCCAGGGCTTACAGCACTTTGCACGCACGGGGTGCAGATCCCCAGAACAGACACGGACTTCAGGCCCTCGGTTAACTCTGCCAGGCGGGTGGGTTTCCAGGACCCATCTGCCACCCTTTAACGTCCGAGGCATCAGCAGCAAAGTGGGACCGGGACACATACCCTTAAATAGTCTAAGCTGCCTGCGGCAGGACCCAGACACTAGGAGGACGTCCAAGTGCTCAGTGCTCCACGCCAGGAAGGACCCACATACACAGGAGTGCACAGGTGGAGAATGGCACCAGGTTGGCAGGCACAGCCATCAGGACTCGGGCGCACCTGGAATTCAGTACGTCTCAGGCCGCCGAACCAGTGAGTAAATATCATCAAACTGCCCTCTTTGTCTGGACTGACTTATTGCCGCGTGCCTCCACGTTAACCCTTAACCAACCCCTGGGGAAAAGCCCTGCTCGCGGAGGGCTCCGCCATCCACGCTGCCCCCATCCATCATCCCCAGTGGGAACCCGCTGTGACGGCCCTATCATCCCTGGCTGCAAACCGCGAGTGGTCGGACCTATTTTTATTAATTTTCCTTTTTATTTTAAACTGCCGCCGGTGCCCCCGGCTCCGGGACTCCTCGAGCCACGGATTGCGCGGATCCGAGCAGCTGAGTTTCCACGGGGCGCAAGAGATAGCTGTGTACGAGCATGGATGGCTGTGTATAATGATGACACCTGAGGACTTCACTAGGACTAAAGATCAACTGGATATGACTCTGAATGACCAATGTATGAATCTTGAGACCACCAAAGAAATAAATGAGCAAGAGATTTAGAGGACTACAATTCTGGATAGATATACAAGTGGCAAACCCCGAGATATGGTGGTGGACGAAGGAATCAGAATCAACACTAAAGGGGTGCTAGTTGTCCAAACAGGCTAGGATACATCACTATATCTCTTACTCTGAATTCTTTGATTGTGGTCTTTTTTTAGAGAAACACAATACCCACGAAGTAGAAAGAGAAGAGGTGGGAGGAATAGCACGTGTGCACGTAAGAACCACACACAACGACCAATTCCCCAGGAGGAATCCACCACGCGTAAAGAGGACATTTTGGAATTAGTGGTAAATATATCAGACAAACCACTTGAAGGATATGAACATTCCTTTTTGAATAATGGCTTATCCTTTTGTCCTGTTATTCATACTGATAGGAGATTAATTGTACTCATTTTTTTCGTACTCTGAGATGGAAACACTTCTTTTATAAGAATCCTAGGACCACGACTGTAACATCTAGTGGGGCTAACCCAATTTATAAAGGAAAAGATCTCAACCTGAAGACAAAGAGTAAAAAACCTGCACCCATTACTGATAAGAACGTGGTGTGCTATTTCTCCTTGGATTCCAACGAGATATCTAGGATTTTGAGGGCATCTCCACCTGTTATCCATGATATGTCCAAGGGTGAACAGTTGGCTCTGGATGATTTGAGAAAAGATCCTTCCAGTATCTTTGTGTGACGCCCTGGGCAAGCCAGGGGTCACAGGTCACAACAACACACACCCCACATTCCCTGCAGGTACACCAGCTAACCTACAAATCCTTGTTGCCTTCCTCCAGAGGCTGGTGTCCACACCAGGGGGGTGGAGCCAGGCGGTTGGTGTCCGCCCACCCAGGAGGTCACAGCTCTGGAGGCAGGAAGTACCAGGCAGATTAGCCCATGCAGGGCTTGAGTAAACATCGAGTTTTAGCCCAGTCAGGGCAAGTGAAAGGAGGAAACAACAGAGTGTAGCTCAGGAGGGAGCTAGAGTGAAGTGAAACAGCAGTGAAGTGACAGAAAGCCTGAAGTTGGTCTGTGGCTGTGTGCCCAGACGGAGCCAGCAAGGTCAGCAGACGGCGGTGAAGGTCTGCAGTGGGACTGTCTGGAGGTTCCTGGAAGGACCCCGTTGGCTGTGTGCCCGGTGGTCTGGAGCAGATACAAAGGGCAGTCAGCACCAGAGCAGGGGCTTTTCGGATCCCGGCAAGGCTTGGAGTCGCTGTAAATTGCTAAATCCGTTAGTGAAGGGGACGTAGATCTCCCAACAAGCAAGTCCTGATTGACGGCAAAGGTCCAACCACAACGGGGAAACACCGCCACCGCCAAGGCACCAGTTTCCCAGGGCCGGCGCCTGTGGGCAAAGTGTGAAGCTCCTCCGGCCCAGATTGTAGTCGGGGAGCGGGTAACCGGTGGGAATCCATCGCTACCAAACAAACATTTCAAAGGTGCAGGGAAGAGACCGTCACCGCTAACTGCAGGGAACCGCAGCACCGTGAACCGTCCGAGGGACCCGTCCAACCAGCCGTTTGTTTACCGAGAACTGTGTCGTGTTTACTGGCTGAGTGAGTACCTCCGTGCCGCAAGGCACAGCGCTGCCCCTGCGCCCCTGCACCCCACTGGGCCCCGGGATCACCAACCCCTACCCACGGAGGGACAACACAACAACTGGCTGCTCCGCCTCACCATCCCCGGGACCTCCACATAGAGCAGCGGTGGTGTACACTCAATCACCACAACCGTGGGTGGCGTCACGGACATTATCCCAACACCCCAAACCCCCCTTTCACTCACGGGCGAGGAGCGCCGCTAGAGAAACCCCCGGGATCCGGCCCACGGCTCGAGCCACCACTGAGCAGCCACCGGACCCGAGCAGAAGGGGTGAGCGCGGTGTGCTGACACCCTCCTCCCCGCCCGCGACAACTTGGCGTCACGAACAGGATCCTACCGCTCTGCCGTTGGGTAGAGGTGCGCCTTGTTACCGCCGGAGGTATCCGGCGGAAGGGTTGCAGAAGCCGCCATCTTTGGCGCGAAAAGTTCCCGCTCGAGCGTCTTCTCGAGCAGTAGAGGCGCGAAGGCCAAGACCCCGCCCCGAGAGAGGAGGGGCCGGAAAGAGCTAAGGGGGACGCGATGGCGGCTGGACGCATGTAGCTGTGGCTATAAAAGCAGGGACGCCAGGACTCTGCAGACACCCCGTTCCTGGAAGCAAAAGAAGAAGCCATCATGTGGATGCCGTCCCGCGACACCGTAGCCCCCGCACCTGGAACCGCGGCGTGGGTGGAGATCCGAACCGCGCAGCTCTACCAAAGGCTGCAGGTCAGGATGCAGCTCCTCCTGGAGGAGTGGGAGGCCGACATGGCGGACGTTGTAGCCACCGTGCGGAGATGCGAGGAGGAAGCGGAGAAAGGGAGGGTGAGTGACCCACGTCCCGATGCCCTTGAGGGGCCGGTCATCGCGGCTGTGGGGCCCGGTCCAAGCCCTCTCCCCCCGTTACCTCCCTCGCCACCCATCCCGGAGGCCGTGACCCCGCCACTAGGCCTGCTACCACCGCAACCGGTAGCAGTACCCAGCGTCCCCGCCCAAGCGGGCCGACCTGTAGCCGGAGCCCGCGGCACACCGGAGGTGTTACCGTGGAAGACGCCGAAAGTGGAACCGGAGGCATCCCATGAAACACCCCCCGAGCTGGAGTAGATGACCCGTTCCGAGCGGAAGGCCCGGCAGCGGAAAGCCCCTATGCCCATCCCCCACACCTCGGCTGAGGCAGCGCCGGGTTGTTGCTGCAAGGCAGCGCCTAAGGCCATGACACCGCGGGATACGCCGCCCACCTTCCTGACGGTGGGTAACGTTCTGGATGTCCCGCGGGGCCCGACCCGTGCGCCGGCGCCGGCAGCAGCGCCGTATTGGGATAGGGCGCCGGTACCGCTGGGCCTGGAGATCGCCGAGAGGGAGCGGAAGAAGGCCGAACTGGTGGCCAGAGCGATCCGGGAGAAAGAACACCTCCGACAGGCAACTTCCCGTGCCCGAGGACCGTTGTACGTGGGGCAGGTGAGGCGGTTTGATGTCCGCCGGGGCTACGGATTCATATACGAACCGGGCCTGGAGGCCGAAGTTTTTGTAGCCCGGCGGGACGTGAATGCCCACCTGCCTGAGGAGCATCCTGGCCGTAATCTGATGCCGGGAGATATTGTCCAGTACACGCGGTTCTTTGGGGAGCGGGGGTGGTTTGCGCTGGACGCTACATTGAAGGGCAGCCCAGAGGCCCGAGCAAGCGCCGCGCCCCCTCCCTTGGAAGGAGCACTGGAGCCTGGAAGTCCAGAGTAGGGCAGTGGATGCCCGCAGCAGTCCCCGTTGGGACCTCCACAGTTTGTTTGTTTAAAAGATGAAAATGATAATTACCGAGTTTTCACCAGATTGTCTGTAGTGATTGAACCGGCCGGAGCCGGCACCGTTGTCCCCGTGGGGACCGTTTAAAATGCATGGGAACTATCCATGGACAAGCCCGTGAACTTGCAGGGCAACCACAAACGTTAGTGGCATGTATATATGTTGGGTACCGTTACAGTTTCCGCAGGCCGCCTCCGGAGAGGCAGGTTGGAGGGAGGGCCCTGAGCAGAGCAGGCTGGGGCCCAGCCACCAAAAGGACCGGTGGCTACCCTCTGGAGGGAAGGACAGATCCCGCTCGGGAACCGTGTGCTGGACTGTGGGTCAAGGGGTGCTGCCTGGGCTTTAGGGGCAGCATCAGGGCCAGGTTACTTGGGTGGGAGAGAGCGGAAACCGTAACCGTACACCGTTGCAACGTTAAAGTGATGTGCCTCCCGTTTTGGGAAGAGTTATTATTAAAAATGTATTCTACCGTATTATGTTATACCTTTTACTTTACAGAAAACAAAAAGGAAAATAAAACCGGTGTTGGACGGGCAGCCCGAGGACGGTCTGCGTTTTGCTAAGGGGGAATGTGACGCCCTGGGCAAGCCAGGGGTCACAGGTCACAACAACACACACCCCACATTCCCTGCAGGTACACCAGCTAACCTACAAATCCTTGTTGCCTTCCTCCAGAGGCTGGTGTCCACACCAGGGGGTGGAGCCAGGCGGTTGGTGTCCGCCCACCTAGGAGGTCACAGCTCTGGAGGCAGGAAGTACCAGGCAGATTAGCCCAGGCAGGGCTTGAGTAAACATCGAGTTTTAGCCCAGTCAGGGCAAGTGAAAGGAGGAAACAACAGAGTGTAGCTCAGGAGGGAGCTAGAGTGAAGTGAAACAGCAGTGAAGTGACAGAAAGCCTGAAGTTGGTCTGTGGCTGTGTGCCCAGACGGAGCCAGCAAGGTCAGCAGACGGCGGTGAAGGTCTGCAGTGGGACTGTCTGGAGGTTCCTGGAAGGACCCCGTTGGCTGTGTGCCCGGTGGTCTGGAGCAGATACAAAGGGCAGTCAGCACCAGAGCAGGGGCTTTTCGGATCCCGACAAGGCTTGGAGTCGCTGTAAATTGCTAAATCCGTTAGTGAAGGGGACGTAGATCTCCCAACAAGCAAGTCCTGATTGATGGCAAAGGTCCAACCACAACGGGGAAACACCGCCACCGCCAAGGCACCAGTTTCCCAGGGCCGGCGCCTGCGGGCAAAGTGTGAAGCTCCTCCGGCCCAGATTGTAGTCGGGGAGCGGGTAACCGGTGGGAATCCATCGCTACCAAACAAACATTTCAAAGGTGCAGGGAAGAGACCGTCACCGCTAACTACAGGGAACCGCAGCACCGTGAACCGTCCGAGGGACCCGTCCAACCAGCCGTTTGTTTACCGAGAACTGTGTCGTGTTTACTGGCTGAGTGAGTACCTCCGTGCCGCAAGGCACAGCGCTGCCCCTGCGCCCCTGCACCCCACTGGGCCCCGGGATCACCAACCCCTACCCACGGAGGGACAACACAACAACTGGCTGCTCCGCCTCACCATCCCCGGGACCTCCACATAGAGCAGCGGTGGTGTACACTCAATCACCACAACCGTGGGTGGCGTCACGGACATTATCCCAACACCCCAAACCCCCCTTTCACTCACGGGCGAGGAGCGCCGCTAGAGAAACCCCCGGGATCCGTCCCACGGCTCGAGCCACCACTGAGCAGCCGCCGGACCCGAGCAGAAGGAGTGAGCGCGGTGTGCTGACACCCTCCTCCCCGCCCGCGACATTTGAACCCGCTGATAAAGGGAGTGCCCTTGTAGTGTGGGACAGGGAGAGATATGTTAATGAGATTAGGAAACAACTTGCAGATAGTTATGTATAGTCAACACCCATTCCAAATGATCTTAAGTACACCATATTGGAGGAAATCAGAAGTGTGGTACAGAAGGCATGTGCCTCTGACATTATAGATGATGAACTAGGTCAATACCTTGTGCAGGAGAATCCGATTACACCAGTTCTATATGCTCTCCGGAAGATCCACAAGGGGTTGGAGAATCCACCCGACATACCTATTGTTGCTGGGAAAGACTCTATCTCCAGCCCCTTGTCTATCTTTCTTGACAAAATTTTGTGGAGCTGTGTTAAATATCAATCAATTGGTAAGGGATGCGGGTGATTTCTGAATAAAATCAAGAGTATTAATGTACCTGAGCTCTCTTGTTATCCTTTGATATATACAGCCTGTATACCACAATTGAGCATGCTAGTGGATTGGAAGCAATTGAAAATAACCTGATGACACTATGTATGGTAGATAAACAATGCAATTTATAATGTCCTTGTTTAAAATCGTCTTATACAGGAATTACTTCTTATTTCAGGATGAATTCTTTGGTCAGAAACAGGGTACTGCTATGGGTGCCAATGTGACCCCCACATACGCCAATATTTTTATGGCAGCGTTTAATGAGGCATTTGTGTATCACAGCCGGTTCTTCCACTTTTTTGGGGGGACCTGACTGCGATACATAGATGATAGCTTTACCATATGGACTGGAGACAAGGGCTGTGGAGTGTTCTAGATGAATTAACTCCAGACATAGAAGATTGTAGTTTACAATGGTTTCCTCTCCGGTACAGTTGAGGTTTTTTTACACAATGGTACAGATCTGTGATGGGCGGTTGGTAACAGACTTGTACATTAAAAATACTGATAGGAACTCCCTTCTGAGATACGATAGCTTCCACCCAGCCTCTATAATAAAATTGCTCCCAATTAGTCAATTAAAGAGAGTTGAGAGGATCGTATCAGATCCTACAGTGAGGGATGTTAGATCGAACAAACTGTCTTGTAGATTTCTGGCAAAACTTACCACAGAGTCTGACAGCATTATTAAGAAACCTAAACGTGTCCCTTTTGTGTCCACATATGGTCCTCATAGCCAAAAGAATGGACAAATCCTGCATAAGTATTGGCATATTGTCAGGGATTGACATTTGGAACAGGAAGAGTTTAGTCAATCCCCCGTTATGGCTTTTCATAGGGTCAAATTCTTATTTAGGTGGAAATAAGTCCCCTCAACATTTTCTATCACAACCCTAAAATGGCACTTTCCCTTGCTTATCTTGCTATAATTGTAACAATTTAACGAAAAGAGAATTTTTTTTTACATTCTCAAACTGGTAAAAAAAAATGAAAAATTACTTCACGTGTAATATGGATTTTGCTGTACATTTAATTACTTGCCCATGTGGCCTATAGTATGTGGCTAAGACAACTCAATTGGTCAACATAAATGTAATATACGTACAAAGAAAAAAGAATTACCTATCCCGTGTTATAATCTGGAGAAGAAACATAATATCAGCCAACTGTGATTTCAGATTATAGACCATGTGCCCCATTCAGAATGGGTGGTGAGTGGTGACACTATCAAAACACTGAAGAAAGAAAAGAAATGTTAAGGATTCATAGATTGAATACAATGAACCCTAATGGCCTAAATAATGAGTATAATGTTCTAACATTCATTTAATAATTGTTGGTTTTCACTTTATCTATAGGCTTTGATGACCTAGTGGTGTGAGTATTGTTTTTTTTCCTTTTTCTTTTTCTTCTCTTTTTTCCCCCCAGTTCTTTCATCATCAATTCCTTAGTTTTCTTTTTCTCTTTCCCTTTCTTCCCTTTTTCCTTTGTTTTTTGATTTTTGCTTATCCTTTTTTTTCTTCCTTTCATGGTCCCCCTTTTCCCACACGTTCGCTTGTTCCTTTTTTATCCTCCTTTTAATTTCCTTTGTTTTATTTTTTCCTGTTTTAAACTTTTGCTAATTTTTTGTATTTCCATTATTTTTTTGTTCTTTATTATTAATGTTTATTTTTATTTACTTTTTATTTTTTAGTTTTACTTTTTATTTTTTTATTTAATTTTTTATTTTATTTTTTCCCTCATTTTTTTCCCTTCCCCCTTGCAATGTTTTCCTCCCCTATTGTTTTCCTTTTTCCCGATTTCCCCTTATCTTTTCTCTTTCCCCTTGTCTTTTCTATGTATGGGTAGGATTATGTTTAAGTAACAAATAGGTCTCCCCTTTTGTTTTCCCATTTTTTTTCCCGGTTCAATTCAAGCATTCCTCTCAATTGGCGTTAAGAAGCTGTAGGCATTAAGCCTGTGGAGGAGTGATGGGATGACGATTGGTTGCATGACTCACTTGTCAGGTGATCATCAGCCTGGCAACCGCGAGTGATGTTGACGCGCGATGGAGTTGCGATCATGTGATCACGCTCCCTTTTTTGACATAGCGGTCAGGTGTGACAGCTGGCTGTGACTCAGGGGTCACATGACCATTGCATCCATAGTTACAGGATGGCTACACAGCTGGATGATCTGCAGTGAAGTGGTGATCAGGTGACCGCCGCATTGGGAGGCTGCCTGATGGTTGTTACACCCATATAATACGGCGACCTCGCAGCTGCCCCATCTCTCAGGCCTATAATATAGTAAACTGATGTGTGATTTATTGCCTGAAATATAATGGCCGTGCCATATTGAATGAGTTGGTACCATACATGGGGTTGTGCAATGTTTTTGAGCCAATGGGAGACCTTGGCGCCTTTTTTGATTAATATCCCCTACCCAAACACACACACATACAGTCCCTGACAGAAGTTCAGTCGCTTTTCCATGTTATGTAAATAAAAGCTTATAACCTGACTTTAAATTTATCCATTGGTTTCATAAATTACTCTTTTGAAAGCTGAAACTCTCCCAAATTTGGGTTAGGTTATGAAAATAAAGTTGCTGAAATATTGATTATTTAATGAACACAGAAAGGTCAGATTTTGGCAAGACAAAGTTTTGTCACGCACAGAAAGTAATGTGAAATTCAAACAAGTAATTAACTTCTAATACAAAGATACGTGGCATAACATTGGTGAATGAAGTTGTGGTGCTATTAGAGTCATATTTAATATTTTGTGTGATTTCCATGAGCTTGAAGGACTACATCCATGCAGTTCAACAATGATTCATACAATTTATTGATGAAGTCATCAGGAATAGCAAAGAATGCAGTCTTACATGCCTCCCACAGTTCAACTAAATTCTTTGGTTTTGTCTTCCAAGCTTCCTCTTTCATCCTACCTCAAACATGCTCAATGATGTTCATGTCTGGTGACTGGGCTGGCCAGTCCTTGAGCATCTTGATCTTCTTTGCCAGGAGGAACTTTTTTGTAGAGATGGATGTATTAGATGGAGCACCATCCTTCTGCAGAATTTGACTCCTTTTATGATTGGGAATGTAAGAGGTAGCTAATACTTCTTGATATTTTAGGCTACTGATATTGCCTTCCACCTTGCAAATGTTTTGCACACCCCCATACTGAATGTAACCCCAAACCTTGATCTTTCCACCACCAAACTTAACTGTTTTCTGGATCCATACGGGCTCCAGTAGGTCTCCTGCAGTATTTGCGGCAGCTGTGGTGTAATTCAACTGAAGATTCATCAGAGAAATCCACCTTCTGCCACTTTTCCAGCATGTATCTGTTTAGCAGGCTGTGGGAAATGGCAAATGCCACACGTTTATTTTAATTGGTTTTTGTTAAGTGCTGGCTTTTGGGCACTGATTCAACCATGGAGGCCATTTCGAGACAGAATCCTACAAACTGTTCTAGTTCACACAGGGACTTGAGGT